>NC_137707.1:21124844-21244844 GCF_964034855.1 Anser brachyrhynchus | reverse complement strand
AAAAATGTCTTCCTGTTGAGGAACTACTATGAAAGTAAACTTAAAAAAAAAATATGTAGTGGGTTGATGAGTGACTTTATGAAATAAATACTTGTCTATGAGCATCTTCTTATCTTCTTGCACATTTCAAGGATGATTTTGAAATCACTTCTTGAACGTTCACAGATAAGTCATCAAATTCAGGGTGGCTGTTGGATTATTTTTTATCTGTTTTTTTTTTTTTAATTATTATAATTTCACACTGTTTTTCAGTTTTGACCACTTACATCCAACTGACTAAAATTAAGCTCTTATAATCCATAAGCATTCATAATTACATACTGCATGCAACGTTTGTAGTCAGTATAATAAGCCTTCATCTTTATTGAAGCATCTCTTGTTTCTACAGCAGTTCTTTAATCTATCTCAATAGATTTCTAGTGTACAGCTCATATAGATTTGGTTAGTGACAAGGGTTAGAGTAGTCTTGTAGAACATTTACTTGTAGCTGTGAAAAGCCCACATTCATCAGAGGATTAGGTCGATCAGATTGTACCAGGATCAATGGAAGGACTGTGTGATCCCTCTTAGGCTGTAACGTGTTCACCTTCTTGGAGAGAATTCACATACACACACATTTCTCTGTCTTAAAGCCATTTATCTCAGAATGTCAAATTGCAATAATTAACCATTATTGATCTTAAATTCAATTAACTTCATTAACACAGGTCATGATGAGGGTGCTTGTAAGGGAAAGGCTCTTGACAAGTGTCTTTTCTTATATGACATTGAATGTTCACAATTGTGGCTATAAACTATTCATATTGTGCCATAGGAACATCTTTTAAAAATGACAAGGGTTTGGTTGGTGGCTTTGAAGAGGCATTTTAATCCCCTCCCCCTCATCTTCTAGTTCTCAGGGTTTTCCAGCAAATTTTCTATTCAGGAATCAGTGAACCATTTGTTTCCAGCACATTATCTTAGTGTGGCATTATAGCAAAACCCACCTATTCAAATACCCTTCAGTTCAATAGCTAGTGCTAGATAGAGACTCATTTACAAAAGAGTATATTAGTATAGTTAGCAAATGAGTGAAATGAATATTCAGTGCTTTTTTTTTTGCTTTCCATACAAAACAAGTTGGGGCCATCTTGTAGAGGTAATCCTTGGGATATTTGCTTTCTCTAAGTCATAGGATTCATACAGCAGTCAATAGTTGTTTTTCGTAAATGAAGGCCGAATAAAAACTCTGAAAGGACACAAAGCTTTGTTGGCCCACAGTGAACTCCTTTTTTTCATGGAGAAACTTCATTATAAGTACAAGTTCACAATAGCTGAAATTGTGATTGAAATCATTTGGATTTCTACTATACCATTCATACAGTTGTATGGAGTTCATTGTAAGTAGTCACTGCAACCAAAATAGCTATTGAAACTACTGTATAAAGGGCTTCAACAGGAATTTCAAGTTTGCAAGAAAAATGAAGGCTGCAGCTCGAGATGTGTGTTAATGTTACTATGGTTAAACACAAATACAAAGCCAGTGTTCTGGTCACTGTAAAACTTGTAAGATGTGGCAGATTGTAAGATGTGGCAACCAAGGATGTGGGAAGATTATAGAAAGTAAGGTGTAAGTTTTTTTAGTCCAAAAAACTCTAAACTGTAATCAGAAGGCTCAGAGAAATGTGGATAAAGAGAAATGACAACATCAGTTTTGTTCAGAAACAGATTTCTGTGACAATTAAATGGTCATTTTGTCACTAAATTTGCTATTTCCACTCCAGTATACAAAGCATTTACTGAAAAGAGGCAGGGCAGAAGCAGAATGGTTTGATTACTGCATTCGAAGAAACTAAAGTTCCCTTAAAACATCTGTTTGCTCAGTGAAGGATTATAATAATTAAGAGCTATTAGAGCCATATTGAGAACTTTTATGCTCATGCCTGCTTATCCTGGAGTTGGCTGTGAATCTTGTATTCGTTTGGTGAATGCACTGTGTGCTTTTCAGTGATTAAAAGATGCCACCCAAATGCTGATATCAAGCAGAGGTTGTGTCACTGCATATTTTAGTACAAATTCACACAGATAATTTGGCTTGTTCTTACAAGTATGTTGATAGTGACTTTTATTAAAAATAATTTTTAAAAAATCCAATTATTTTTTATTCTTTGGGTATTCCAGTAAATATTTTTGTCTACTCGGGGAAATGGTAATTCTATGCCTAGAAAAATTCTGTGAAGAGTCCAAAACCCAGTGTCCCTCCTAAATCAAAATCAAGCATTTACTTCCTGCTGTAATATGTGCTTGCATGGAGTGGGAAATTCTAACACGTGTGTAGTACTTCACACCAAGCAACTGTCTTAGAAAGCAACACAAAACCAGTTTTGTCTCAGAGTGGATCACATTTACTTGTGATGAATAATTTATACAGAAAATGTAGATTTTTTTTTCCCTGTTACTAATGCACATAGTAGTTGTATTTGGTAAGTTTATGTGAATGTTTTCAGATTTTATGTGGGGCTGCTCATGAGCTATTTACTTCAACAGTTTGTGTCTGGCTCTTGAATCCTTCCCCTGGTGTTTTCTCCCCTCCATGGCTTGTTAGCTGACTCTCAACCCTCCGAGGGGTAGCGGGGAGCTGTGTGCCCCTGTGCGTGATGTGCGTTTGTAACGTTGGTGTTCTTGCAGGAAGGGCACCCCTTCCTCAGTAACCTGGAGGTGGGGAGGGGAGGAAGAGGAAGGTACTTCGTGAATATTGATGACCATGAAGCTACTCAAACCAAACAGCAATTGAGAATTCCCACGGGGTGTTCGCAGTTCTTGTTTCTTACTTACCTACTTGATCTAGTCTCAATAGTGCTTGTGAAAGACTGTTTTTGCAGTGACAGAGAAGGCCAAGACCTTTTTTTCTCCTTTTTCTATTTCAGCAGGATCAGACAGAAATTTCAGGCTTATGCTCATAGAGGCTGTCAAAATATCTACTCCCCCCAAGTGCAAAATACGATAGCAAGTGAGGGCCTTTTGTCCACACAGGAGCCCATCGTGTTTCCCAGCCTTTCTGCTTGCATGCTGTGATCCTGCGTTGCTGCTGGTCGTCAGCCGTGGGCATGCAGAGTGGAACATAAACTGCCCCCCAGCTTCCACGCAGCGGTATTTTTGGAAGTCAGCTGTATCGTGTATGTGTGACTGCAAATTTAGGACAACCGAAAAAAAGGTCTGTTGTTCCTGACTAGCCATATGCTTTGAGCTATTATTCCTGTTTCTCATAAGCATGGCGTTCTCTTCCAGCTGTACAATATTGACATCTGATAGCAAATTTTACATGAGGAATTCTCTTTAAAAATCCATGTGATTTAGTGCATTATACATGGGAGTAATTTGGACCGTGAATCTCTCAAAGGTTTTGTCAATCTTCAGATCCCTTCTTGTTAGAAACTTCCTGCAGATCAGCTCTCTAAGTGAGATAGATCTCAGACCGATCCTCACGCAACCCTACGTGCACTGCAGCATGATATGATCTTGTGCTGTTCTCCATGTTAGGAAGACGTGGTGTTACGTTTCACGGGTGGATAATATGAGCAGATTTTAGAAAAACCCTGCTTAGCAGGTTGAATTCAGGGAGTTCAGGCCCCAAGCAGAAATTAAGGCAGAGCATGGCTTTGGAGGAGGGAGGCATGATCCACCGTGTTACATCTCCAACGCTGCCCTGGTAGAGCAGACATTCACGGCTTACCTGGAGTCTTGCTCTGTGCTGGGAGCAGAAAGCTTTTTGGATACGAGCTGTGACAATTCCTTTCCTAATTTCAAAAACCTTTCCTATTTTTCCTGTTGTGAAAGGGAGTTTGCTGGCAGTGTGCAGATTCAGCATTTATTGGATTCTAGCAGCTTGGCTCAGTGGAGATTCTTTAACCACAGACTCTAGATTTTGCACAGTATGTGCACATGTGGGCATTTCACTGGGTATTTTATCCTTAGTAATTGTTTAAGCTGAAAACTAGCAATTATTTTCAATTACGCACATAGGTTGCACTCACATAAACATACTGTGAAGAAGCATAGGAACAAAACACAGATTTAAGCTTTCTGCTCATGCTTTGTGTAAATAACTGCGTTATATATATTAACCTACAGGAGTTGCAGGCTTCTTTACTTGTCTTCTTGTCTGGCACTGGGCAAGTCATTTTTAACTTCTTTGGATTTCCAGGTCCACAGCTATAAACTGTGGGTAAGAATGCTTCTTCCACAGGGTTGCTGTGAAGAGTAAAACAGTCATTGGAGCTTTTGAACACCAAAGTGGAATGATGGCCAATTGTGCTAAGTTGTTCCTAAGCCAGCATTTAATATAATGGCATTCTGTTTTTTCAGGTGTATATTTAATGAAGGAGATAGCATATATTCCTTTTAACAGGAATATCTCATTTAAAAAAAGACTGAATGGTATTTGGTTCCAGAAAAAAGGAATGCCTGCTTTAGCAGAATTAGTAGCAATTTTTGAATGTTTACTGTTTTTATTTGTAGGTTCCCTCTATGATACCTTTTGTATGGCAGCGTAAAGTCTGAATTGAACAGGAGACCTGAATTCTGTACCCTCCTTTAAAGTACACGAAAGGCAGGGGAGTATGGAATACAGTGACATGAGGAAGAGGTGCTTGCTTTTTACGTTAATGACGTATGAACTCAGTCCTGGTTATCATCTCTTTCCTCTGTATTCTTGTCCATGTAATTCTCAACTCTTAGCACTTAACGTTTGATCTGAACTCTCAGAAGTTGCTCCAAATGTAGTACCAGGCCAGGATGCTATATTAGAGCAGCTGGCCATCTTCCTTTGGCCTGTTTCTGAGCTCTGTGTATCAGACAGCTGCAGTATTTTCATGAAGGAACAAACACAAGTACACTTCAAAGTTTCTGGTGCCTAATGATAGCTACCTATTAAATTGGCATGCTGTGTTGCACCATCCATGCTGATTCCCAGTAACTTCATACTACAATATTACTGGCATGCAAAGTCTGCAGATGTATCAACATACAAAAAATCCAGCTAAACAAGCATGAATCACGCACACCACATCAAATTGACATGTTAAAAATTAATATTCTTGACCTTGCCAGTGGGCAGAATATTCAGAATAATCTTGGAGTAGGATCGTGCCTCGGTGCAAGGTACCAGCTACTTCAGCCGACAGGTGAGAGCAGTGCTGACCTCTCCACTTGGAAATGACATTTCTCTCCCATAATAGACAGTCCTGCCCCTATGAAACAGAACTTTTGACCTTTCTAACAAAAAAAACGTCCCTCTCAAGGTGTTGGCTGATCAGCATTGCCATGCCTGTTCGGGGGCAGTGTTGTCATGTGCCACTCTTGTAAACCGGGAGCCACTACGGCCTCCTGTTTCTGTTGCCTCACTGGGAATATACTGACATCTCTGCCACATGGTGAAGTCTTAAACATAGTTTCAGCTACATGCGAATTATCAGTCAGACTCTGTATAGAAATAACTCATGTTGTGGGTGAGATGTTTGCCTTTCTTCCTGTAAGCGGAAGGGCTGGGGAGTGGGAGTTTTCTAACAGACTGATAGAACTATTTTGTATGCCTACAGTTGCATTAGGTCTCTGATTGACTCCATCCACTGGCTGTTTTTCTCTTGCCTCTGTTCATTAATTTTGTGCATAATGTCCATTGGCACAGCCAAAGTGTCTCAGGAAAGCTGTTGACTTTCTCTTGACTTGTGTTCAGGCCATGCCCCATCTTGACTCTGAATGACCCCACAGAAACTGTAGACTCCTTGAGGTTTTTTTCATAGGTTACTTAAATTGTAAATAATAATAATAATAATAATTTCTTAGGTGACTGGAGCCTTCCTGCTCTCAGTGTCTGTCTTCTGTTCTTGAAGTATGAGTGTAAATGGATTCCCTTTTTTTTAAGGGTTTAAAAGTTTCAATATGCACTGAAAAATCAGGTGGTTTGGGAAATGATCCTTAGCATTACACGATGACTTCAAACCGTGCATAAATAAGTAATAAAGTTGGTTGCATTTTTTTAATAAAAGGCCATTTGGTTAAATCAAAATACTTCCAAGAAATTGAATGGTTTTGATGAACTTGTAGTCAAGCATTTTTTCACGTTGGAAGAATATTTGAATGTTTTGATACTTTTTCACGCAAAGAGCTTATATTCTAGTTTAAATATATGCTGGTAAGCTAATTAAAATCAAAGTCTTGGCAAAAAAACATAATTAAGACATTGCAAAAGTATAGCAATGAAATATTTGGATAGATCCAAGCCGAAATATATGGTCTCAGATGCATTTTTTCAGGAAATATGAGAAGATTTGTGCAATTAATTGGTTTTGGGAGAACAGTAAAGTATGTCTTTAATGCTAGGGTTTTGTATTTTCAAACAAACTCGAGGTGCATGTCTGACCACGTTGTGGATATTGTGTGGATGCTGCCATGGAAGGGAGGAAAGCTACGCCGCATTTTCATCTGAGTGCTACCGAGGAGCTCTCATAGACGAGGCTCGAGCCAGGGGCTGTGGTGCTGGTGGGCACCTCGGGAGGTGGCAGAGTTTGGGCCAGGAGGTCAGCGGAGCAGTGGTCGTTCCAGCTCTGAAGAAACATAATGGGCCGATGACATTTCTCCGGCTTTGTATAGTGTCTGAGGTGTCTATAGTGCCTGTGGTGTCAGTGTAGAGAGAGGTACATGAGTGTATTAGTGTATATACAATATGCACGTATATAGATCATTTTGGGTAGTGATGTATCACCATTTATTTCCACTGGCAAAGAAATGATCCATAGCTCGGTTATGAAGGTAATTTCCCCTTGTATGGAAATGAATTCCATTATACCACAGCTTACAGTTACATATTTATATCAAATGTGTTAATTTCATTTTTACCTTGCAGTTTAGTTAATAATTTTAATAAATATTAATGAGGGAACCATTCTCAACCTCTCAATAGCTGTACCTGCAATAGGTTCCAGAATCCCTTGGATATCCTCATCTCTAGAAACTGAAGGCCTCCCCACAGAACCACTGCCCATCTTTTGTCAAATATGTCACAGTGACAACATCGTCAACTTGCATGCAGTTTCCTGTGGGGTATGGTGTCCTACAAGACGTAAACTACAAACTTTTTTGGGAATGGTGACTTTTTATTCTTCTTTTACACTGGAAAAAGAAAATCAAAAATACAGAAGTACATAATTTCTTTCATTTCCATTCTTATTAACTTCTGCTGTTAGAATTGCCTTTAAAGTCTTTTTTTTCCCCTCAGACTTTGCTGTCAAGGCATTGAAGAACAGTTGTACAGATGCCCTGCTGTTTCAAACATTTACTCTACACTTGAAACATATCAAACCAAGAGTCTCTCTTTTTTATTAATAAGAAGCAAACAGCTGAGTACAGATGGACTGGAGACAGTGCTTCTTAAAGACAATCTCTCCATCAGCAGTGAATCTCAGTGAAAAGTTTTTTTGTTTTTTTTTAACCATCTCCTCCTGATTTTATTTTCCATTTTCATAGCCTCTTTGCTCTTCCCGTAGGTACTTAGCCAAAGGAGAAGTTTCTCAGCACAGCCCTCCTTGTCCTTCTGTCTGTTGCACCTAGACAGAACGCCGGTCATCTCCCTCTGAGTGAGTTGTGGTGAGGCAGGCTGGATCAGAGGTTCCCTTAGCTGCAGATGGGCTCCTTTCCTCCAGTGCCCTTAATCCCATACTCCCCTGTGGTGTGAGACTGAAGTTTGGCCTTAATCCCCTTCTGTCCCACATGCTGATAACAATTCAGTTGGGTTTTCTGAGGAGGAAGTGCATCCATTGCCTGCTGATGGACCCTCTGAGGACAAAGCCTTAGGGAGCTGTGAGCCCTTCAGCCACTGTAAACCTACCTGTAGTGGTGTGGAAACCTTTGAGAATGGCTGAGTCTGCCACTGCAGATTGGCCAAGACTTGCTGGGTTGCCTTCTGATGCTGTCCTTCAGCCCTGAAGGCACGTGGTAGGTGACCAGCCCTTGGAATAAGACGTTAGAAGCTACTGGCACAAACTGCTTAGGACCGTGTTTTAAGTCGTAGGCTGAGATGTTTCCCTGAACACCCTCATCTCTTGTATACACCTTTGGTTGAGTAAGTAGGGGGTAATGTTGTGTTTCATCCCTCCTCTCCCTTGTGCAGGGAGCAGAAGGAGTTGTTCAAACTGTAGCTTGATTAAAGTTGCAGGTTGCTGGGTTAAATTCCACGCTGTTGTTTATTCCTCATTTCCCACATATCTGGATCAAAGACTGATGTCACAACTTGGCTTCACAACTTGAGCTTAGGAAGGAGAACAGCTATGGAAGAGGCAGCTCCTGGTTAACACGCAAATATGCTTGATAGTTGGTGAAAAGGGCAAAGAAAGCATGAAAGGTAAATAGATTTACATTTAAATGAGCCGCATGCTGGAGGTTTTCCCTAATGTAAAAGTCACTCTCGAAAAAAACAGTGAATGTGACAATACAAGTGTTTCATCCAAACAAAATTCACAAGATTTCAGCGGTAAGAGAAACAAAAGTGTAAAGAAAACCACACTAATTAGGGACTTGGTTCTGTGCCCCCTGTCCACGTTGGTGAGCACTGGTCTGCAGGAGCACTTCCAGTGGCGTGCAGGGACCCAGCCCAGGGCTTTGGTATGTGCTGTGTGGGAGTGGATGGCACACGCTCGTGCTAGTACCCAGTGGACAGAAGGAGTGAAGGACAGGTACATTTATAGGGTGCTTTGGTCTTTCATCTCAGGCTGCAGGTGTGCACGAGATCATTCTAATGCAGGCAGGGTGACAATAGCCTTGGATTTTCTTTACCTCTTAAAGAGGGAGTCTTCAGTTTCACATGAGGCAAAGGAATGAGAGTAGTAAAAGAAAAATTGTTTCGACAAGGTGGAAAAGAAAAAGGGTACATTTGCTTCCAAATCATAGGTTCATGCTGTCATTTCTTCCTTCCATCCTTCTTCATTCTTATCACTAAGATCTTTGGCATGGTTCAGATGGAGGTAGTTGGTTGTCAATTGTTTACAAGTTACTAGTAATTATTTATTTTTTTTTAGCTCTAGAGAGTAATTATTTACATTTTTTTAGCTCTAGAGAGCTCTGGTCTGCTTTGCTGAAGATTTTGCTGAAGATTTTGGTAGAGTTTAGAAACGTGATGTCACAAATAAGATGAAAAGCAATCTGTACCATCTATAAGAGAATGAAATTATTGAATGAAATCCATCTCATTAGATGATAAATTCATTATAGTGGCTTCATTGCATGTATTTGTGTGGTAGGCACTGATCCTGACTACAGATTGCCAGCATGACTGTAGCATACGTAAAAAAAGGATTGTTTAATTCTTTCAAAATATTCTGAAAAAGCATAAAATAGAGTAAAAGAGAGACGTTCTATTTCATGAGAGCACATATATGTTTTTAAAGATGTTATCAGCATCTTCAAAACATCTTATAATAATTTAAAGTTTTTAACTTAATTCTTTCAAACTACACTCTTCCAAATGTTAAAAATAGGAGTCTTGCTGCATGAATTTTCTGTGTTGAAATTACCTGAGCTTAAATCATATAATCACAATTACCTGTTACTCTTGTGTTATGTTTGTGCCTTCAAAGGTTTAGCTGGTATTCTGTAGATCAGATTATAACTTTCCATGCTTGGAGGAAGATTTGCTACCATTCATCCATGTGAGAAATAGTAGTGAATATTTTGTATTTCCTAACAGAATGAAGAAATACTCCTTATGAAACTAAAAGCCTGATTACATTGTTGCTTTAACAGTTGTTTATGTCTTTTTTTGGTTTTCTGACAACATGTAAACATATTTTCACTGAAATAAGTTTGCAAGGTTCAATACTGTATACGTGATATCTACTATAGTATTCTCCTACACTTTTCTTTCTCGGGATATTAATCATTATCTTCATAGCACTATTGCCTGAATAAACAAGCTGTAGATTATTTAATGTGTTTACAATACAGATACCCATACATTCCAGATGTGTTGCAGAGAAGAAGGTCAAAAGTCAAGTGTCCTCAACCATACAGTCTACTGGAAACATGTTTTTTTTCAAAGTTTATAATTATATTTGTGATAGATTGCAAGCACATTTTAAATTCCACTTAATTCAGAACAGTCATGATCTATTTTGCTTTCTTAGCTGTAAATTAATGCACTATATAGAAATAGATTATTTTGATCAATTAATGATCCCTCTCCTAATGTTACTGTAGTTTCCCTTCCTGAAGGAATAATTTAGGTAGACTTAATATATGTAGAATACGTGCACAGAAGCTCTGTGGAAAAAAATAATGTGTTTACTGTCATTTCTCAACTATCCTATTCAGGAAGAGTATCTTAAATTTACGTCACCAGTTGCATTACTTGAGGAGGAAAAAACAGACAGGATCCCTGTTGGGTGTCTATGTAGCTTATGCTGAGTAAATATTGACAAAGTAGTCTAAAGAGCAAACACTTTGACATTTGTAAGGTCCACTGGAAGGTCTTGTATATATTTATACAGCAAGAATGAGTACAGCATACCAATTTTCTTGAACTAGCTCCTGACATAATTCTGCATGGGCTTTCTTGTTGAGAAAGGTATGCTTAAATGGGAATGGGTCATTTGTTACACCCATAATGAATATCCTCGAATTGCTGTTAGTGAGTTGTTTCAGAAGGTTGTGTCACCTGCTTTTACTGTCTCCTCCTCTGAAATATGATAACTGCTAATAATGATAACTTCTTGAAAATCTCATTTTTTAATTATTGCAACTGGGGAATTTTATTTTTTATTTTTTACTTTGTAGGAATTTTTGATGTTTGTTGTACTCTATATTTATTAAAGATTGAGTCTCAAAACTGTAATGAGCAAAAAATGCTTGCTTAATTTAAATTGTGAATCTGTCTGTTAAGAAATGCATTAGGGGTAGGAGAAGCATAAGACATATTAATTGACAGACAGGAACTGCTGTCTCTGAGGTTGATACAAGTAATTTATTACTTTAGAAATGAATGCCACCTCCAGAATGTGCTTCATTAATTTCAAATTTAGTTTTAATTTCAAGCTGTTGCCCCTTGAGAAGAATAAGGTGGCAAATTATGTTTGAAGAGCAGATTTTTTTCTTGCTCAGAAGAAACACTAAATTTTAACCATTTAATTTTGCAAATAAGTGCAGTTCTTTGGCTGAAACACGAGTGAAAGTATGATCAGCAGAAACTAACTTATATTTTCTTCTCTTCATAATAGCCTATGTTTCAGACGAACTAAAAGCAGCAGCATTGGTGGAAGAAGATGTGGAACCTGATGAAAACACAGTTGATGGGGAGCCTTCAGCAAAATATATGTGTCCAGAAAAAGACTTCAGTAAGAACTGCCAAAGCTACCAAAATTCTCCAGCTGCTGAATTTTCTAGCCATGAAATGGACAGTGAGTCACACATCAGTGAGACAAGTGACCGCATGGCAGACTTTGAGAGCAGTTCTATTAAAAATGAAGAAGAGAACAAGGAGGTTTCAATACCACTCGAAGACTCTACTGTATCTGATAGTTTAGAACAAATGAAAGCTGTATATAATAACTTTCTCTCCAATTCCTACTGGTCCAATCTCAATTTGAATATTCACCAGCCAATTTCAGAAAAAAACAACGGTAGCAGCAGCAGTAGCAGCAGCAGCAGCAGTAGTTGTGGAAGTGGCAGCTTTGACTGGCACCAGACTGCTATGGCTAAAACACTGCAGCAAGTTTCTCAGAGCAGAATTCTTCCTGAACCGAGCCTTTTTAGTACAGTTCAATTGTACAGACAAAGCAGTAAGCTTTATGGCTCTATATTTACTGGAGCCAGTAAATTCCGCTGTAAAGACTGCAGTGCTGCCTATGATACTTTAGTAGAATTAACAGTGCACATGAATGAAACGGGACATTATCGAGATGACAACCATGAAACTGATAACAATAACCCTAAAAGATGGTCCAAACCTCGTAAACGCTCATTGCTTGAAATGGAAGGGAAAGAAGATGCCCAGAAAGTATTAAAGTGTATGTACTGTGGTCATTCATTTGAATCTCTTCAGGATTTGAGTGTTCATATGATCAAAACAAAACACTACCAAAAAGTGCCTCTGAAGGAACCTGTTACACCTGTAGCAGCAAAAATTATCCCAGCTACTAGAAAGAAAGCATCACTAGAGCTTGAACTTCCAAGTTCACCAGATTCCACAGGTGGGACACCAAAAGCAACAATCTTGGATACCAATGATGCACTTCAAAAGAATTCCAATCCCTACATTACACCAAATAATCGCTATGGTCACCAGAACGGTGCAAGCTATGCCTGGCACTTTGAGGCAAGGAAATCTCAAATTCTGAAGTGCATGGAATGTGGAAGTTCGCATGACACTCTGCAGGAACTCACTGCTCACATGATGGTGACAGGACATTTTATTAAAGTCACTAACTCTGCCATGAAAAAAGGGAAGCCAATTATAGAAGCTCCAGCAACACCTACAATAACGTCTTTAGTAGATGAGAAAGTCCAGTCTGTGCCACTAGCTGCCACCACTTTTACATCTCCTTCCAATACGCCGTCTAGTGTTTCCCCTAAATTAAATGTTGAAATAAAAAAAGAAGTAGATAAAGAAAGAAACATTGCTGATGACAAAATGAAGGACAAAGAAAAGTCAAGTGAAGATGAGGAGAAATACGATATTTCTTCAAAGTACCATTACTTGACTGAAAATGACCTAGAAGAAAGCCCTAAAGGGGGACTAGATATATTGAAATCTTTAGAAAACACAGTTACATCAGCTATAAATAAAGCCCAGAATGGCACACCAAGCTGGGGTGGCTACCCCAGCATTCATGCTGCCTATCAGCTGCCAAATATGATGAAGCTATCATTGGGTTCATCTGGCAAGAGTACACCATTAAAACCTATGTTTGGAAACAATGAACTAGTATCGCCATCTAAAAACCAGCCTTTGGTGTCTCCACCAAGCAGCCAGACCTCACCTGTGCCAAAAACAAACTTTCATGCCATGGAAGAATTGGTAAAGAAAGTCACTGAGAAGGTGGCTAAAGTGGAGGAGAAAATGAAAGAGCCTGAAGGAAAGCTTTCTCCAATGAAGCGTGCAACACCTTCACCATGCAGTAGTGAAGTCAGTGAACCCCTTAAAATGGATGCCTCCAATGATGGTGGTTTTAAAAGCCAGCAGAACAGCCCAGTCCCTCAGAGAGATGGCTGCAAGGACAGTCCAACTGTAGAACCTGCGGAAAATGGGAAAGAACCCGTTAAGTCAATTGTAAGTTCTTTAAGTAGCAGCACAGCTATCATTACTGATCACCCTCCTGAACAGCCATTTGTAAATCCGTTAAGTGCGCTGCAGTCTGTCATGAATATTCACCTTGGGAAGGCAGCAAAGCCATCTTTGCCCGCTTTGGACCCAATGACCATGCTTTTTAAAATGAGCAATAGTTTGGCAGAAAAGGCTGCAGTGGCCACCCCACCTCTACAGTCCAAAAAAACAGACCACTTAGACCGTTATTTTTATCATGTCAACAATGACCAACCCATAGATTTGACGAAAGGCAAGAGTGACAAAAGCTGCTCTTTGGGTTCAGCGCTTTTGTCATCCACATCGACATCTTCTGCATCTTCTTCATCTACAGTGACAACAGCAAAGACATCTGCAGTCGTGTCATTCATGTCAAACTCGCCGCTACGCGAGAATGCCTTGTCAGATATATCTGATATGCTGAAGAACCTGACAGAAAGTCACACATCAAAATCTTCCACACCTTCCAGCATATCTGAGAAATCTGACATTGATGGTACCACAATAGAGGAACCAGAAGAGAGTACACCAGCTCAGAAAAGGAAGGGACGTCAGTCTAACTGGAACCCTCAGCACTTGCTCATCTTGCAGGCCCAGTTTGCAGCTAGTTTACGGCAGACTTCAGAGGGTAAATACATCATGTCAGACTTGAGCCCTCAAGAAAGAATGCACATTTCCAGGTTTACAGGACTTTCAATGACCACAATTAGCCACTGGCTAGCCAATGTGAAATACCAGCTCCGAAGGACGGGGGGAACTAAGTTCCTTAAAAATTTGGACACTGGACATCCAGTGTTCTTTTGTAATGACTGCGCGTCACAGATCAGAACTCCTTCAACTTATATCAGTCATCTTGAATCACATCTGGGTTTCAGGTTAAGAGACTTGTCCAAACTGTCCAGTGAACAGATTAACAATCAGATAGCACAAGCAAAGTCACCGTCTGAAAAGCTGGTGACATCCTCTCCAGAGGAAGATATTGGAACTTCTTACCAGTGCAAACTTTGTAACAGGACTTTTGCAAGCAAGCACGCTGTTAAACTTCATCTTAGTAAAACACATGGGAAGTCACCAGAGGATCATCTTCTGTATGTTTCAGAGTTAGAGAAGCAGTAGCATTTGGTTTTGATTAGAATAACTGTAATTTGCTTTGAGGAAAACTGTCAAAGACGCCTTAAAGCTACTGTTTAGTTCTTGGCACATGTTCTTATTTTAACTCCAGAGTCGCTCTGGGCTGAACTGTTTTGTATAACTGTACAGTGTTTAAATAGAGGTGCATAATCAGCTGTTGTTACTGGTAAAATATGAAGGTTAAAATGCAGTGGTAAGTGTTGGAACTTTGTGTAAATTGGATTTAGTTGCTGTGCATCCCTCTGATGCATCAAGCTGCATGCATTAACAGACAGTTTAATTAAGCATTTATAACTAATTCTGGTGCACTTTTTTCATGTGACCTAAGTGTGCTGGTATTTCTCACCCTATAATCTTTAGCCCTCTGAGTACTTTGAAGCACTTTTGCATTAATTTGGCAAAAATGTATGGATATGTTTGTTGTTGTTGTTTTTTTTGATTTTTTTTTTTTTTAAAAAAAAAAAAACACCTTACCAGCTTAGTTCTGATTATTAATATGAACCTCCATTTATGCAAAGGTGTCTCACACCTTAAAATTTAAAAATATAATTTTCACATTGAAACATAGGTGTATATATTGTATAGATTTCAAAATCTCTTATGAAAAATGTGATTGTGGTTAATGCCATTTTCTTTTTCTTCAGCATTTTTAGCAACAGTGTTTTTTGTACCTGGTAAGCCCCAGGTATGAACTGTACTTATATATAGTGTACATTTCATTTTTTAGATCTAACAGTTCTTCTTTTAACATCCAAACATTGTAAATTATATGATGAGAGATACGGCAGATAGCATTTATAAAGTATTCAGAAACATTATTCTTAAAGTATGTTTTGTTTTGTTTTGCTATACAGTACATCTATATTAATAGAGGTTCATGTTTAAATTATACATATTTATTAGTGTTGCTATCATTTGTTTGTTTTTTGTTTTTTTTAAAAACTGTCTGAAGAAACAGAAGCCACGGACTGCATTCCTGGCATGCATTATAACTGTTTTGCACAACATGACTTTTAAAGGTATTTATTAGTAAAAAAATAAAATAAGAGAAAATTCAAAACAAACTCAGTGCTCAAAGGGTTAAATCTATTTGAAAACTTGTACTGTATTTCCTAAACATTGATAAAGCCTTTAAAATGTTTGTACTGTAGTACTTTGCTTAAAAGTTATGAGGCATTCTGTGATATAACCTCTTTTACTTATTTATAAGCGCTCTTGGTTGTTATTTCCTATTGTAGAATGCCTTTTTATTTCAACTGGTAACTTTCTGTTTTGTTCTGCCTAATTATTCTCCCAAGATTCCATACTGCAGCTTTATCTTTAGGCATATGAAAGGTAACCCGTGGTTACCAGCACACTAAGTGATTCTGTTCGTCTCCATTTTTGGCAGTTAATTTGCAGAAGTAACTGACAGCTGACACCATATGAGAATCTATGTATAAAATATTGGCATGTAAACAGCACAGACACTGTAATGCACTCTGTGCCCTGTTTTGTTGTTGACAATGAAGCACCATTATATGACTCTTCATATAACCTTTTTTTCTACAGCAGCATTAAAATTGTCTTTTTGCTATAATTTTGTGTTGCGTTCACAATTATGTCTGAAATGTGCTACGACTAATGAGCACATTAAAATTAAATTGTATGCTATCTGTTTATGACTGAAGCTTGAGTAGGTTTCTTCATCTGCCAGGTGCTGGCAGTCAAAAGCTGCACATAAATCACTGGAGTTTTAGTGAACTTTAGCGTTTAAAGAGCAGGGTAGCACTTATTCAAAGGCTGCATTAACAATCCCCCCCCGCCCCCCTCCCCCCCCCCCCCCCCCCGAACAGATAAATGAGCGTTATAACTCCTTTTTAAGCATCAGGTAAGGCTGGCTGTGAAGACAGGGTTTAGAAGCAACGTGTGGCAAAGCAAATAGGTGTTTTGCTGTGCTGCGTATGCAGCACCAGTGGGATGCCGATACTTGCACGCCTTCCCCAAACCTATTGAGCAGTCCACAAGTGGCACCGCTGGGTGATGCACAGGTTAGAGCAGCCCTTTCCGCCACCGAGCACTTCGGAGTGACAGGAGTAGGCACCTGCAACTGACGACTTAAACTTTGTGGTTGTGAAGTGAATCCTCTGATGGCCCTCTCCTGCTGTACAACACACAGAGCAGATAGCAAGGGAGGGAAGGAAGGTGAATAAACACAGGCCAAACAAACGCAAACAAGCAAGAGCATTTATATGATAATGACAGACTTCTGGTGTTGACAGGTCACCCCATCAAAACCACTGAAAACAATTTACATCTCCAAAGTACCTATATTACTATGCATGTAAATAATGTCTTTTGCCAGTCAGGTGAACTTGGAGTCTAGAAATGGTTACAGGGGAACCAAAACCACCATTACAGCACTTAAGAATCATGTTTCAAGTAATAACTACCATCCGAATGTCAAATGTACAGTTTGCTTTCTTTTTTTTTTTTTAAATACTGTCTTCCAATAAGCAACTAATTCAATCTGCTTTGTGCTTTTTCTTCCCTTCTTCCTCTCTAATTGTGAAAGCCAGTGCCACATCTTCACAAGTGTAACTGTGTTCTGCGCGTTCTGCAGCAAATACTGCTAAACAGACCGAATGAATGGGATTAATGATTAGCTCTGTTTTTTTTTCCATCTCTTTTGGCTCACAGTTGTATCTGATTTTAAGGTCATTTGTATGTCAATGTTTATGGCCTCAGCTCAAATTCCAGCAATAAAATTGCAGGGTGCAGTTTTGCTGGTCGCCTGCCTTGTCCCAGGAGTGCCCCTCAGGTACTGAGGAGAGGCAACCTGGCCAGCCAAAGTCTTCTATGAAGCCTCCCTGGTGGCCCTCTGCATTTTTTGCAAATCAATGATCTAAATCTAAATGTGGCCAGACTTCTTACATCTACAGCAGAGAATTCCTCCTCTGAAAATTAGAGCGGCTTAAATATAGTGTTTGGTTGCAAAACAGAAATTCACACATAAGGAAACTGACAGATTATTGCATATATTGTCAATCAATTTATTTTTAAGATGCATCATTGACTTGTAATGCTAAAAGCTCCACATGCAATACTGTTATCTAGGACTTGGGAGGGAGTAAAAGCAGGAGACTACAGTCTTGCGTGGTGTTCCTTATTCTTAAAAAATAGACAAGGAATTGATGACTGCAAACACCAAATACTGCTGATGCAGCATCATCCAGTCTGATAAAAGTCACTTCCAGGGCCTGACTCTCTGGGTCAGAATGTGCATTGAGGAGATGCAGCAGGTGAAAATTCAGGGAGCAGCCATGTCCATTAATGTGCAACAGAAATGACTTATTTTAAAATGTATTTTTAAAACATGCTTGGAACTTTGCAAATGAATGGCTAGTCAGGAGCTGCATATACCAAATATATTAAAATAAAGTTCAGCTTGCATTTCTGAACCTCCAGGACTGGCATACCAATGTGATTTCACATTATAAAGAATCTAGAGAATCAATGAACTAGAATAATGTCCTTTTTATCCATACACTGATATGTATATTGGCATGGTAACTATTAGTGCTAACCAAATCACCAACCTAGCTATGTTATTTTTTTTCCTACTAAACATAAATTTATAAATGCAGGATTGTAAAATTTGCATTTGAATTCCAACTTTTGCTTTGCATTTGATATTTTATTTAGAAAGATACAGACTGCGAGAGAAAACAAAATACCTCAAGAAAGAGTTTAAAAATGAAATTGTGATGGGTGGTAAGAGCTTTAAATCACAGGTGTGTAAAGGTGACCCTGGTCTAACCCCACCCAAGTAGTGGCTTGTTGCAGCATACTGTATATCTTCCAGCCATCACATTTACGCAGTATCTTAAAATAACATTTGTGATAAATGTGCAATTTAACTAATTTATGGTGCTATGATGTGCTCAGGGCTACATGCAAGATGAAAATCTTAAATGGAGCTTGAACAGCTCACTTCACAACAAGAAATCAATATGCCAGATCTTAGAGAGCTGTTCGCTGAAGTCAACATTTAGCAAAAAAAAAAAAAGCTAAAAAAAAAAAAACAACGGAATGTATCTTAAAGTTTTAGCAAGAAATCTGTAATTAACTGAAATATGACTTGTAAGTTAGTGTAAGGGAATTTTTGAAACCTACTTCTTTCTAGAAACTTGATTATATTTTATTTTTGTATTGAAACTATATTGTTTTAATTATGCAGTTGCTTTCATGGTAAACACTGTTTGTGATTTTTTTTTTTTTTTATCTAAGCCAAGGCAGATTAGTGTTATCAGTATGGGAATTATCTGTTGCATTTTAATGTGGCTATGTATCTTGGTATATAAAGCTAGACACAGATATGACTCTGCATTTTATGACAGCAAAAATTTTGGCTATACTCTGAGATTTAAAAAAAGTACTGGCATGTGTAGAAGAGAAGAACCTTTAATTTTGCAAGTTCTTTTTTCAGCTGCAACAGAAAAAGAAGTAACTGTGGTGCAAGTGATGACAGAGACAACTGGCAATAAAGCTAAATTTAATAAATTTTATATTTTAAAATATGCCTCCAGAGAGCCTTATATATTTCTTAGAAAAATATCAAATTATTGCAATTATTTTTGCCTACTTTGTTCAGGTAACTTTTTATTATAACAATATGTTGGAGCTTTGCTAGCTACTCAGTTACCCACACTGCTCAACAGAGCTGAATACAGGAAATGGTCATAAAATGAGAATTTATCTTGCGAAGTAGACAAAAGAGTTCCAAAGTTACAGAACGTGTAAAGAGTTGCTGAATTGTGTGAACTAACCATGTATACTTGACTGGGTGGTTATAGTGGAAACACTGTGTAACTCCCTTGGGTATTACTAATAAATCCATATGCTCTCCAGCTAAAAGGCCCCAGTAAATTCTCTTCTGGGACTTGGTGCCAGGATGTGCCTTCCAGCCCTTGGTTGACCTGCTGTAGGTAAACGAGAGACCAAGAAATAATTACCGACTGCTATCTCTGAATATGAAAGCAGTTCTGTTGTTCAGGGTGTGGTAGCAGTGAATTTAGTTGAGTTTTCACTAATTATCCTGTAATAATGTAAAGCTCATATATGTTCATGTCTATAATACTGCAGCCCTCATTGAAGAATATTTGCATAAGGAGTCTTTTTTTTTTTTTTTCTTTTTACCAGTGAAGGAAGAAAGAATCAGGGTCATTTATGAGAGGGAGCAGAATTATGTATTAACGCATCATTATATATGTCAGAAAGCTTTGGAATAATCAGCGAGGTTACAATCTGTTTTCAGAACTTGGTTTGGGGCAATAATTTTAACTGAATGTTCAGCATGAAAAAGATGACTAAGTTTTACTAATACTTAGCTTTATGATACTTAGTTTAGGGGCTGTATTCATTATCTAGTAGACAGACAAATGTGGTGGTAAATAAACTCATTTTTTTACATGCAGATCTACAGGTCTTTATACTTAGTATCCTGCTTACATGTTAAGGTAGCTGTTTGCTTTTCAGCAGTACGTTATGATATTTAGGTGGGACACATTAACTTACTCAGCAGCTGTTGCTTGATTCACTTCACCATATTTATAGCTTGAAACACGCTTCTGGTTAAATCATCTTTTAAGAGAATTAAAATCTGATGCACATTTGGGGGTGCATGGCTATGTCCAGACCATTCACCAACCTCACGTATATAACCTTTACTGAAAAATTACACAGCTGCAAATCATTCTATATACCAAGGTGTAGGAGTGTTTAAAAAGTAAAATTAAAAATTACCACTCAGGCCAGACGTTTCTCTGTATCATGGTTTTAAAGTTGTTAGCCTTCACAACGAAATGAAAAGGTAGTCCCAGAGCAAGCAAAGAGAAGTAAGAAAGGGCAGTAGCAGTCATGCCCCCATCTCCCAGCCCTGGGGGAACAGTGGGGCTGGTCAGACCTAGCGGGGGCTCCTGCCGCAGCCAGGCTGCTGTGGTGTGGGTGCCCCTCGCTTCTCGTGCTGGGCTTTCCCCGTGTCGCACAAGGGCACGGATATGTGCTTCTCCCCCGGTGCACTGGCAAAGTGGGCTTGGTAACAAAGAGTGAGCTAATTTCCTTATTTCTTACCTCTTGATGCCTGAATTAAGGACTTTGGTTGCAAGGGAAATGAATTTCAAATGATTTGGCACTGTAGAAAAGCCTGCATTAGACCTGTCAGCTCTGTTCCACTCCCTGTGGAGAAGACAGTGTCCATCTTTTTTTTTTTTTTTTCTTTTTAATATCAAAAATATAAATGGAGGGAAGGTGATTTTTAAACTTTAGTATAAATTAACAGTGAAAAATACTTCTTTATTAATCTTCAACTTATCACATTCATTCTTGCATGGTAGGAAACGGGGGACATGTTTATAGCCATCATAATTGTGAGTTAGTGACCTTTCTAGCCAAGTGAAATGAAATTACTTGAAAATGGAATTCTTTCTAATTGGCGCATATGTAGGTGGTGGGGAAAGGAACAGGATTTGTTAATGCGTGCATGCATATAAAGCCTGCAAGGAACTGTGAGGAAAGCCTGAAGTCTGTGCTCAGCTGTAAACCTGTGCAGAGGGAGAATGAGGTAGGTGTGTGTGTCAGGAAGCGCAGTTGTATTCTCGGCTCCTTTTTTTCTCAACTGGAGGTACAGTCACTGCAGTTACGCCTCAATGACCATGAAACCGAGTCGGCAGAAGCTGAAGGACTCCGCTCCTGAAAGCCTCATCAGGACTTGTCATCGCTCTAATGAATATCATTTAAATTGCTTTGTATATTGGTGGAGTTTGGATGTCGATTTAATTTGTGCATGTGTTTGAGTTCTTCTGCTTGGCTAGGCTAACAGAGAGCAACAGCCTAATGAAAAGTGAGTTGGTGACAGCATGATGAGCCCCAACCCAATCAAATGTGTTTGAAGGCCTGTTTTGACAGGGCTCTTAAAAGTAGATCTAGGAAAGAGGAGTAGTGCTTTAGTTCAGTGCAATTGTTTCAGACTAAGATTACTGCTTTTTGTCCCTCTCAATGGTTGAAAATTTTCTGTGTGTCCTCTGGCTAGTGATAAAACATGGATTCATCATAGGGTTGTGTTTGGAGGAGCCCAGGAGAATGGACTCCCCACATCAAATATCTCTGGAAATTACTGGAGTTAAAACTCCACTTCAGAAACTCATTATGGGGGTATACCAGCAACTGGGAAGCAAGAAATGGCCTAAGCAGGTTGTGTCTCCATCTCTAATGCTGTGTTGCGCTGGGCCCACAGAAGGAACAGCAGCAGATTAACTCTGGAGGGCAGGGGCTGGTTGGTCAGGGCCAGCCACGGACTTCTCTGCATTAATTCCTATTTCCTGTGACAGGAAGTTGAGCATGCGATGCCCAGAGCTGCAGAGAAGGGCAGAGCAGACAGAGGAATTCCTCACAACACCTTTCAGTGCTGTCCGGGTGGTGGAGACGAGGAAAACAGGCCGGCAGTGGGAGGGCTGCCCAGGTCTGCTCTCCTGAAGGCCGCACGGTGCCAGGCCG
Source organism: Anser brachyrhynchus (assembly GCF_964034855.1). Lineage (NCBI taxonomy): Eukaryota > Metazoa > Chordata > Aves > Anseriformes > Anatidae > Anser > Anser brachyrhynchus. Next base: position 21,222,853 of record NC_137707.1, on the reverse strand, counting down.
TGAGCCTGGCTGGCAGCAGGAGGGCTGCCCAGGTCCTGCTCTCCTAAAGGCCACACAGTGCTGGGCCAGGAGCCTAGCCAGCATGAGCAAGGCTCATGCTCTGCATGGCCAGGAAGCCTTCTCGTCTGCCTGGCAGGGCTGGGACGCTGCCCTCGGCCTCAAGGCCTCATGCCTGCCCCAGGGCTGTGGCCACGGTATGGGCATGGCCTGCCTCAGGACTGCTAGATGGGCAAAATGGCCACATCGACCTGATAAATTAAACCATCTTCCAATCTCTGATAAAACGTTCACTTTTTCCCTCTGATATGTGCATTTGGAAGATAGAAAAATGTGTTCACGATTTCTATTTGCCACCGTGAAGACAAATCCATTTTTGAAATAGAGTGTCTGTCAGAAAGGGGAAGCACAGAGCGGCACCCCTCCGTCGGCTCTGAAGACTACAGAGCACTGCTACGTGGTGTCCAGTACTTCACGGTGCTTCAAAATGGACACCAAGACCATAACCACCAAAAGAAAAAAATAATGCAATTTTTTATTTTATAGTAAAACCCAACAACAACCAAAAGAAAGGATTGCAGGAGGGAAATTGGATTACATGAAAAATCTGCAGTCTGGATACTCGTATCTAAGAGATGATTAATATATCAGATAAATCGTTCAGCAATGGTTCATGCAAACAGACCCTCTATAATTCTGCCAAAGTCAGGGAGATCAATGTGCTCTGCTGAATGATCGTGGCACTGACCACTCAAAAGAAAGCACCTAAGGGCAGCTGTAACTTATGCTGATTTCATACCCTCCCTGATTTCAAAATATATGAGATTCTCCAGCTTTCTCTGAACCAAATCCATGCATAACCTTCAGGACATAGTTGCTCCTGTTTTAGGAGTGAACACGACCCTTTCTGTCTTCATTGGCCCAGATTTTGTAAATGTTTTGAAAATGCTATATGCTTTATATGTGGTTTGTTTTTTTTTTTAATTTATTTATTTATTGTTGTGTTTTAATATAACCATTGCCCCCAGACAATAATTTGAATGACAAGGCTTCATTATGCCTCTTACTTTCAACATAAGATTTGGACAGGAGGTGAGAACACCCAAAATCTTTTTGTCAAAGATGATGGGAAATCTGATACAACACGTATGCAAGTCTGCAGCAAGAAACTATTAGATTAAAAAAAAAAAAAGGGGCAAAAAAAGCACAATCAAATTCAGGGCATGTGTTTGAGTATTTAATGTTAAAAATATAAATTAGGTATTGAAGAAGCACAAAGCACCCACTTGTACTTCCTTAATAGGGCTTTTATTAAAGGCACTAGAAGAGATTCCACAGAGGGAGAGATCAAAACAGCAGTCTCATCAGCTATGGTATATTAGCAGCTTCTCAGGAAGCACTGAACAGCAGGCAAAACCACACCAACCCACAGGTGCAGGCACATTATCATGTAAACAGTTCTGATCCCATAGAAACACTCTCAACACATGTAATACTCCCTCTTCGCCTTGTTCCTGCACTCTGAAAGCTGCTTTAACCCCTCTTCTGCTGGACACAGCCCGCTGCTCAGCACGCTCCTCTCTTGGTAAGCAGCGTGCTCTGTGAACACATTTTCCTCCTCTGAAACCCTCGTAATAGGCCATTTGTTGTGCTTTCCCGCAAACCTGGTCAGACCTCTCTTCAAGAGGTTGTTCTGTGTGGGACGATAAATGCCAGTTGTCAGAGACACCCAGCACCAGACCACAGTGGTTTCTGTGTCCCACCTGTCCCCTTGGCTCTGATGCCAAGGAGGAAGCTGGGGACCCGGGCTGCCCTGCAAATAATGAGGTCACCACATGTCTGGCGATGAAGGGGGGATTTTTTGAAGCTGGTCAGGCACACAGCAACACAGCCAGGTACCTGAAAATGAAATACTCTGGAGTGCAGCTGAAGCATCTGTGCTACCACCCTTGGCTAATGGAGCCCAGGTAGGTGCTGCCTGCCATCTGCTCAGCATCCCCCTGCAAGCCCTCTCCTGGAGCTGGAGATTGCAGCTGGCAGCCCAGCAGCAGAGCTCTCCCTTCCATTCACACCTTGCCCTGTGCACAAGAAGGCTTTTGGGTGGGCTGATCTGCTCCCCAGCTCTCGGCACATTTTCTTTCTGAAGCCAGGTAGCAGGAATCCCTCAACATAGCTGGGGCCAGACCCCACAAGCTCCCTGCTGCTGGGTCCAGGACTGCCCCCCACATCTCACCTGCAGGCCATCAGCAGACAGGGAGCTTGGCACTCCCCAACTGGCAGATACAAAGCTGTTTACTGGGTTAAATAGGAGCTGAGGGAAGACTTGGAGAACATCATCAACTGCTCTGTGGTGGGCCTGGCTGCTTGGGGGGGGCAGGTAGTGTGCCCAGTGGCACCAGACTTTGAGGTTCCCTGGGGGCTGCTCTTGTAGGAGGTGCTGCTTGCTGGATTTCATGGTCTACAGTGAAGAAAACAACTCCTGTGAGCTGCTACCTGGGCAAAGTTTAACTTACACACCTGTCTAATTACTTTTACGCTCATTTAATGTGCAGCATGAGATAATGGCAATAGTCTCTTCTTTAAATAAAAGAAAAATAAAACTCTTTTACTCACTCCGGTGTAACTTTGGCTAACATCAACTTAACAGTGAGTATGTGGCTTTTTCACAGTTTTCTGTTAGGCTGTTCTGTTTTCTTGAAATTGCTTTGCTTTTTTGAGCTGTGGAGAGAAAAAATGAGTTTTTGATGGAATTTAAAAACAGCTCAGCTGTGCTTTCTTGTATTTTTAAGTTATACAGTAAGACTGTCTATACAAAAGCTCTCAAAAAAAAAAGAGAAGCTTTTCTTGTTGTTTGTTGTTTTGTTGCTGTTCAGGCAAAATAGCCCATTGATGTGGCAAGCAGGTGGCATGACACTGAGTATACATGACAGTATATATGTAATACCATTTTCTTTAAGGAAGCTTGTATGCTATTTCTCATTGTTGAGCTAAAGGTCAGGGTGTCAGGTGACTTCTGCAGCAAGAAACAATTCTCGAAGCTGCAAAACTTCTGCTGAAGTTGGTGACATTAACAAAGATGGAGGCAAATTGGAGAGATTCCAGAGGAGATCAACAAGAATGATTAGGGGTTTCTCAAATATGACCTATGAGGAAAAGTTAAAAGAATTGGATTTCTTTTGTCTAGAAAAAAGAAGGCTGAGTAGGGACATGATAATAGTCTTATATGTATATTTGTTATAAAATGGGTGCTGATCAGATATTCTATATGTCTACCAAAGGCAGGAATAAGTTAATCAGTTCAACTTGCAGCAAGGTACACCGAGGTTGTGTTATCAGGGAGAGCACAACCCTAACTACAAGGTAAGTAGGGAGCAGCGTGTGGAGAATAAGCTCAGTCACCCTCACTGCACCTCACAAAGAACCAATGTGGGTGTCCTTTACCTATTTGTGCTGCAGAATACCCAGAACTTTGAGGGCTCCTGTAACCTACAATCCTTTTTGAGCATCTCATGTATGCGTGGCTATTGCAGAGAGAATGACTCTTCTCTGCGAATTTATCCACCTTCCTGCCATGTATTGGTACCAACTGCTTCCATTTTAACCCTTTTGATACAGCTTTCATGCCTCTTCTGTCAACAGTTGAGTTCATCAGGCTTTCCCCATGCTGCATGAGAAGAAATATTTAGCTTTCTCCCTCACAGTGGAGGGAGGAATCTCCACAGCATAGTGTCACTGTAGCCTCTGCAGACCGTCAGCTACTTCCCACTGACAGGAAGTAGCTGGCCTCATGCCCTGCCCCTCTGCGCTGTGATACCTCTAGGCTGCTGGTGTAGGCGGACCTAACGCACTTCATGTCCTCTGCGGGTGGAGCATTTCCATTCCCTACATCAAATCCACATCATATGACCCAGTTCCTTGCAGCTGGAGAAAGGGGCGCTTCACTCTTTTTCACCAATAGTGCGAACCTTCTCAGTGTTTCAGTGCAGACTTCAGGTTTTTCACATGAGCTCCCTCCTCTACACTTGCAATGCGTGCATTGTGCAGATAACAGACAGCACTGTTTAACCCTATAATACGTAGTACAGCAAATCCTGCAGTACAGCTGGAGTCCTAGTTACTCCTCAGGGAAGCCTATTATAGCAGCACAATCCCATGTATCAGTAATAAAGTGTTTCAGAGACTCTTAAGAATGTTAATAAATTTGAGATAAATAAAGCATGTTAACATTCGGGCCCTGTTAACAAATTTACTTTAATTTAGTTCTAACTGCTGATTTCAGCTAGGGCTCAGTTTCCAAGTACAGGCACTGAGAGCAGGGTTTAAGTGCCAAAACAGGGATGTTCGAGAGGTCCTGGGGTCTCCAAAATGCCTGCAGGGAACAGGCACATGGGACACAGGGGGACCCCTGCCCTTCTGAGGGGTGGCTGAAGGCTAGGTGAGGAGGCACTCAGGCAGCTGGGTCTGCGGCAGGGCGTATTGCAGGTATGGCACCTAATGCCTTTGCACACAGGGTGCCTCTAATACTATGGTTTTGCCATGATCTTTGGTGGATGATGCATTCCAGTTGTTACACTTGTCTTAAGGCTCATCCTGTAAAGAAACACCTCCATCTGCTTCTCATACAAACCTTTAGTGTGTTTAGGATGTTCTGCACTTAACAAGTCTTGGCCAGAGAACTTAAGAGTAGTTTGTGGTGCGTCTAAAATTTAAAGGACTGTTTTGGTCTTTTGTGTAGGGGTGTTTGTTGTTGTTGTTTATTTGCTTGCCTTTTTCTTGTGTAGTTTTTTTTTTTTTTAAATCCATAAATATTTTTCTCAATTCCTTGTGTCCTTGCCCCTTTACTAAGGGGTCTGCAAAGGCTACCGCCTTCCCAAGGTACAGAGACTAGAGAACATCAAGAGGCACTTGCATACAGTCACCTCTTAATCACAGGTGAAGCCAGGAGCCAAACCACGTAGGTGCCCTGTGAGGAGGGGAAAGGCCGAGAAATGGGAAGGGGGAAGATCTGCTTAGCAGAGTAAGTCCAGGCCATGGAGAAGACAGTATGTCTGTACAAGTTCTGGTAGGGGAGGAACAGGGTTAATTGCTAGAAACCATTGCTTATAACATGGTTAATTGTGGACTAGCCAGCAGGGGAAAATAAATCTGTTGAAAGATTGTTTTTTTTAAAATTATTTTTTTATTATTTTTTAAGCTGAAAAAATTAAAATTGAAGTTAAAGCTCAAAATTCATTATTTGAGTTATTAAATGTCATTCAAAGACTGACTCAAGGATGGATGCCACTGCATACCATGTGTGAGTCTGTGTACTGTATGCTTCGAGACTTGTGCTGTGCCCATAACCATGCTAGCTGAGAAATACTGACTTTGCCATAGATAAGGTCATTTGAAAAGAGAGAATGGAAGGGCAAAGAGAAGAATATATTTATTGTGATGTATTTCAATGAAAAATGGAAATGAGATGTTAACTTCTTCAAAGTTATTGTTCCAAACCTTCAGCAAAGGCTCTCCTGTGGTGTATGTGGTCTTGTCCTGGGGCAGAATCCGAGGCTTACAGATTTCCTTCAGCTGCAGACTTGCTACTGCTGGGGCCCTTTTTATTTCATGTACCTACTTATGCGTCAATGTGTATACTAACCTGTACCTTTATACTGATCCATATCAGTAGTGATATGTCTTCATAAATTCTCACATATGTTCATATGTTTTATAAAAACTTGAAGAGTGTTTGTTAGTTCTTGTTTGTTTTGGTATATAGTGTTCTAGCATTACAAACTGTAGCAGAAAATAATAGGTGTTACAGGAAACTAAATGTATTTAGTTCCATTCTTTTGGGTGTATTACATATCATGACCCCCCTGCCAATAACAAACCCACTGTTAAATCCATCAGAATTGATCTACGTTTAGCTATTCATTTTATGTATATTAATTTGAACAGAACATTTGTTTGGCTTAAATTTTATTTTCAGTGGTGGAATGTATGTTCCAAATGCAAGCACAGATGATTTGCTAGGATTTAGTTAGGAGGAATGTGGAATGTTAGTTTACAAAGATAATAACTGAGCTATTAAAGCCAACAACCCCTTTTAAAGCAAACATACCATTAAAATATAGGAACAGTTTATAGTGTAAATAAAATTGAGGATATGGATTATTTAAAGATAAAAAAAAAATAGGGGTAGCTATGAGGAAAAAAAAAGTTGAATAAAAATGTATTTAATTGCACCACATTTTTTATTTTTCTAAAATGAACTTCAAAAATGCAAATAAAGGATGATAGTTTATGGAGGGGGGGGGGAGACAGCTACACAGAGTGATGTTAGAAATGCATTTTACTTGTGGAGATGTATAATAGTGATTTGATTTTTACTTTCTAATCTGAATTAGATTTCAGGAAAAAAAAGTGCCTAAACTCATAAATCGCAGAATTTATCTTGCTTGTGAATCCATACAGTGGAAAAGGAAGCAAGACATTTGCTTCTAGATCATTCTCCATGTCTGAATGACAGATACAATAATTCCCTCTATTAGCCAGATCCATTGTCTTTATTTTGCACAGAAGTACTGTATTGCTGAGGTAGACTTCCATTGCTATGCATATTTTAAGGGTTATTTGGCAACACAAGTAAAGCTAAAAGTAGCCTCTTAATCTAATTAATTGACATTTCTGAATCTTGCTTTCACAACAACACATGGTTTCATGTTCTGGGTTTTAGCACTTGTCAAGCTTTTTTGGAGAATGTTTTGGTCAGAATGACAAGATAATTTGTGACTGAGGCTCCAAGCTAGAGAAGTGTTTAAGGCTATAATGATTTATTATCATCACAGAATAACAAAATTTACAAAGCGTTTCATCAGAATTTTTGAAATAAGTTTGCCACCGTGGTAGAAGCATGCAGGGAGGGGGGCGCCTTCCTACACAAATGCCAGGGTGACTTATTTGTAATAATTACAATGTTACATTTATTTCAGAGCTCTTCTTGACAGACTTGCAGCAGGATTAGAAAGACAAAAGGTGAAAGAATTGTAATAACCAAGAAGGTAGAGCTCTGCCTTTTTTTTTAAACAAATGATGTCACCAAAATAAAATAGTTAATACATGCTTCATGCAATAAATAATATATACATAGCCATGTTAAACTATCAATGTTAACGTCTTGGCAGGAGATGCTTGAAGTAGTTACACTGCAAAAACTTTAAAACAGTGAATGTCTGTGCCCTTGATGTTCAAAAATGCATACGAATGATTTTCTTAAAGGGCAAAATAGGTGATGTTACTGAGTGACAGCACATTAATGGGCTGGCATTTCTGGACTTTAAGGCAACTGCTATAAAAAGAAGTAATGTAACATCACTAATTTTGACTTCATCTTGATTCTCTGCTAAGAGAACTAAGGATGCCAGACTGAGACAAAATGTCTGACTCTGAATGAGAGGCATTTCCACTTGTTTTTTGTGTTTCTATAATTTACTTATTATGTAATTAAATACCTTGAAACCCTAGGCATTGGTTAGTTTAGACAAAGTTGTGACAGTTATTTGACTTCAGAGGCCGGGAATAGAAGCCACTTCTCCAATGCCCTAAAGTGATTTTGAGATGGTTGTTTTGTTTGACTATCAAATGCATACCTTTCCAGACCAATCTTTTTAAAGATGCAGTCAGCAAAGATAATATCATACATCCACAGCAAGCCTTTGTCTCAAAGGATCACAAAGTGTTTCTCATAGAAATACGTACGCTAATTAAAGCTAATTTCTAAGGCACTAGCACCGTAGTATCTGTTTCCTTTCCAACAGCTAGTACGTGGTGAACTAATGGCAAACAACTTTTGAGCTGGCACAGGGAGTGACCCGTTATATTCCAGGCATTTTTTTCCTTTTCACAGAACTAGTCAGGCACTTGCATTTAGTGAGCTGGAATGTAAAAAGATGTGTCTTGCATCTCCTATGAGAGCTTGCCAGATTCAGGCTCCAATGGATTTCTGGCAAGAGTCAGTTCCGGAGCTGAGGACCCACCACAGAGAATATCTATTTATTTAAGCTATTTATAGCATTTCTAAAGAACTCCTCACTGTATTATCTCAGCATGTCACAGAAATTAAAGGTACACCATGAATTAAAGGTACACCAGCAGCATCCAGTGTTGCCTGCCAGAAGGCCCTGCAGGGCTTCCAGAAGGAGTCTGTACCAGAAGCAGAGCATGGAGGTCATGGCAGGGGATGGGTGAAGGAATGGCGTCTAATTGTACATGAGCTAAATGCCACATGGGACTGCAGCAGGCCCAAGTGTAGAAGACAGACGGGTCTGTTCTCCACCAGCCAAAGTTTCTGTGTGGTTCAACAGTAGCTCAAAATGGAGCTTTTTATTGTAGCTGAGCCTATTAATTACACATATGTTAAACACTGAATTCAAGTCCGGATAGATGATAATTAGACTTAGTCTTCTAGCAGATGAGTGAAGCTAGCAACTTTGAGGCAGACAGCAGAAGGAAAATCATTGTAGGAGGTGCCACACTGAACTGCCCTGTAAACTTGGCTGTGTGCTTCTTGTTGCTTCTGAACAGTAGTTTCTTGTTTGGGTGTAGAGAGACCTTGTTTCCACCTAATCTTGAATTCTGCCATGAACAGAGAAAAAAAACAACTGTGCATCCATACTCAACATGAAGACACTAGGTGACTGAAAGCTCTCCATCTTAGTCTGTAGGTGCTGCAGTCATATTATACATATCTCAAGGAGAATTCCTATAGAAACAGAAAGAAACACTGGTGAATATGGGTTTTGTGGTGTTTCTCAAGTGGGAATCCTCATAGAGCCACAGCGACGGCACTATTAAGTTATTTAGCAGTAGTTATCACTTATGAAGTAATCTCCTGATGTTTTTATTTTTTTTTCCTGCTACCATCATTAAAGTCAACAGTATATCCTGATTAAGATGTAAAAGCAGTTGATTGGTCTGAGGATCAGTAAGTTTGTTTAGATTCTCTTCATTGTCACAAGGAGGCAATTGCACCTCATCCCTTCCCCTCTGCACCCCAAATCAGTTAATGCAATGACCATTAAGTGAAGCTGGGGCTCTCTGTATTGGAGCAGTAATGTAATTGCTAGAGTTGGCATTGAACTACCTTCCCAATGATTTTTCCCAGAAAGGAAGCTCAGAGACTGGGCCATAATTGGTAGACTCATTAGTATTAAATTATGTGGGTTTTATTAGGGGCCAGACATTCACTTGTTTAAATGTAGCTGGCATTTTAATGCCTCTCTAAGGGAATGTAATATGTACTGCATAGGCAATACATACTGACTTTTATTGGTACAGACCAAACTTACAGGTGATTGGGGTACCTGCTTGTGCCATTTTAAGGCTTGTGCAATGGGCTAGTTTCTGCAGTTAAAAAGCGGAATGGTAAAAATAGGCAACACCCTCTTCACCCCTCCTTGCTTTTGTGTGCAAAAGATTGAAAGCCTTTTGCAGGAACTGATGCTCTTTGTGTGTTTCTTTCCAGCTAAGGAATAGAATAATAACTACTTACAGGGACTATACGATGATGTTATAAAAGTCAGGTGTCATTTCAGATTGACCATGTCCCTCAGGATACAATTGCTTCATATCCCCGTGAAACTGAACTGCAACAAGGTAGAGCACTGAGGCTATCTGTCAACATTGCATAAAGCGTACAAGCGTAGGAACAAAGAAATATGCATCAGGTTGAACTTGGGGGTGCTATAATATCTCAATTATTATACATTTTAGCATAAGCATATGCTTCCTATACAAAGAAAGTCTTTTGTACCCCACACCCTTTGCAAAATGTATATATTCTCACATAATAAATATGAGTAAATTATCTAGTGACACCTGTTGTTTTAATTAATGTACAGTAATTACGAATAAATAAAATCCTTACCAATGACTAATCTATTTTTCTTTCCAAGGTTTTATTGGTGCATTTTCTGAGACTCCTGTATATCCATTTGGCTTAACATTGGTTATTTTATAATGAATTGAAATTCCTCTTTCTTTAAGCAACTTATTTATCTATTTAAAATCTTGAAGCATTTGACAGTGTATATTTAAATTCAAGAAAAAACAAAGGTGGAAATAAACACACTGCTCCATAGGGGGTTCCCAGGAATTGAAAGATAGGTTGCGCACCTCAGACTGATCCAATCACACTTGGATTAGCTGGAGAATTGCTGTGTGGTTAACTAACTTGCAGGGTGATATGGGAAAGCAGTCTCTCAGAGTGTAATTAAATGATAAGTTCACATTCAAGGGACAATTGTAAGTTACTGAGACTGTCATATACAATGCCAAAAATAGGCTGTCTCATGATGAATACCCTTATTAACAGCTACACTGCTCTGTGTTCATAGGATATGGCTGGGGAATTCAACAGGACTTGGTCCTGTTTGTTAAAGATCTCCCAAAAGATTTATATAAGATTCATATAAAAGATGACTACATCTGAAAAGCAAATAGACTACATACTTTTAGCTCATGGTGGTGTGGCTGTTAATCATGTGTTAATAGTCAGATCTAATGTGGATTCACCTCTTTGATGAAAAATAGTTTTGATTACATCAAATACACTGATAAGAACTTTGTTATTACCAGGAGAAGCTACTCGAGAATAATTTGTGTTCATTACAAACCATTTTTAAGGAGTGGCCTGGTGATTTTGCAAGTTGACATCTCTGCCATTTTGAAATTTTGTTATGGGAACTGTTGCTGGGGACTCCTGTCTTCCCTTTTTATAGTATACATTAACCTATTATAATTCTTCCTTTAATTTTATGCTCTGACAGTAAAAATACTCTAGTTCAGCCAGTTAAGCAGCCTGCATCAATCCTTCCAGTCACTACAAGAAGAAACGAGCCTTCCAATAGGTTCAGAAGGTGCTCAGTGAATCAAGGATGGGGAAAATGAGTACCCTACCCTTCAGGTTCATGAAGTCTATGGGAGCAGCTGAAAAAGCTTCATTTAAGACACTTTTGTGACGTTTGGATCAACCACTATGATCTAATACTGAAAGAGTAACTTCTGTGCCCTTTTCTTTCCAAGTACTTTGTCATCTATTGTGCAGTGGGCATTGAGGCATTACTTTTCTGAACAGGCATAGGTAAAAGGAAGAGAAGCTGGATGCAGACTATTTTGGAAGAAAATTTACTTGACTCCCTGGGTAATCACAGAGAAAGAAACAGATTTTATTTTTTTTTCACTGATTTGAATGTATTCAGAGTTTCATCAAAGAACTAGTCTCAAGAAACTGTTGTTTTATAGACATTTTCTGCAGTTTCTTTGGCTGCAGTTGCCATTTCCATGCACATCTGAATCTGTTTCTACTCTCACATCTTTCACGTCACTGGATGTCCAGTGGTTTCACAAGGGGAGGGAGAACAAAGTCAAGCACTGCGTTAGGGTAGAGGTGAAATTCTTCTCTAGGCCTAGCTGTCTTCACTATTTGAAAACCAGCTGCTGCTGAGACCAGTGTTTCTCTGAAAATGTAGAAAGATCCATCTATAAAATTAGAGCTCTTTATTTCCTAGACTTAGCCTGTTTGGGGAATAGGAAATAGTTTTCTTGAGGATGTGGGTAAACAAGTAGGTGAACAAGGGTGAGTTTCTGTACCAGCAATGCTGTGTTTTGGCTGGATGGAGGGGGTGATGAAGCTGATGGTTATGCTGGGGAAAAGAAGGCAATTATGAAGTTTTGACTCTAATTTGAGCAAAGCGTGTGGTAGCACAAAGGTTGCCCCCTGCCCAGTGCCAGGCATCAGATGGCGTTTCACTTTTTAGGGCCTCAGCTGGTGCCTCAGGTGTGGTGGTGCTTGTCTTCCTCTCAGACCACCTCTCTCAGGGAGACAGCAGGCTGAACTCCCTGTGCCTGGCTATGGCACAGCTTCGTTTTGTGTGCTGTCTCTCCCTGGGCAGCAGCTGCCCCCAGGGGATGGTGTTGGACCTTGCTGGGGTCCGTGGGCTCTGCTGTGCTATGGGGAACACCGGCCGTTGGTAGGCCTGAGGGCTGCTAGCGCCTCTGTGCCACAGAAGGCTTCACACCAGACAGCTTTCTGAGGTAGATTATCTGCTGTACATTGGCTTTGTTCCTTAGGTAGAGGGTTTTTTTTTTTTTTTTTTTTTCTGCCACACAGCTAGAGGAAGAGGCTGCAAGTTCTGGATGAGAAGAGAGGGGCTGTGGCTTTCCCTGGATGCAGAGTGGGGGGCGTGTGATCAGGAGCCCATTATGTTTCTGAGGCCTAGGCACTCTGAGGGGCTTGTGGCTGGCGTGAAGGCAGGGGAGGTTGTCCCCATGCTGCCTCAGTGCTGAGGAGCCCTGGTGGCGGGAAAAGGGCCCCAAGCCATCACTGCCAAAGCATGAGGGCCCCCTTGAAGGCCTGTGGGCATGTCATCTCCCAGCTTCAGCACTGTCCCCACTGCTTTGTTTTGCACGTGTACACCTCAGTTCCCAAGACATCCAAGAGAGCTTTAAATTAGCCTTTCCTTTTACTAAAAACTACAGCATGTATTTACTTCTGCTGAATGTGCATCCGCAAGCTGCTGGAGCACCCTAACCTTGTGTATTTGTGTTTAACATCCAGGAGGGAGTATGTGAGGCAGAGGCAGACCTGCTGGCACTGCTTCAGGTTTCCTTTGATCCTGGTAAGTCGATTCTATTGTTTCTTAGGCCCCAGAAGGCTCTCAGCGAGCTTCTAAGGCTCCACAGGTTGCAGCTCTAAGGGGCTCAGCAAGGTGGTGACAGTGGCCATGTTCATACAGCTCCACATCACACAGGGTCTGTGCCGAGGGTTCTCACACGGTGGGAGGCAGCACAGCGTGCGAGCGTGCTCAGTGCCTCGGGGTGAATATCCCCAAGCCACATGGTCACCCCATGGCAGTGAGCTTGCCTGACAGAGCAGCCTGCTTTGCTGGAGAAGGGCTCTTTGCCGTGGTTGATGCACCTGAGCTTTCTGGTGTGGTGGGCACAGGCCTTTGGACTTGTGCTCTGTGCAAGGAGAAGGACAGGTATCAATGAGATGAAATAGCAGGGGTGGAAAAAAGAGGATTGTTTTCTGGTAGATGGAGTGCTTCAAAACTTTATGTGTGGGGAAAAAAGCACAATTATACAGCCGCCTGATCCACAGAGCCCCTTTCACTGTGGTCCTGACCCTGTGCACGTGTTGTTGGTGCTCAAGGGGTGCAGAGTTGCCATTACACAGTGCTGCCAGTCTAGAGGTTCTGCAGCCATGCAGTGGAGCAGATCAGATGGAATTTAGTCAAAAGACTTTGATAATATGCAGAACAGGCTGTAGGCATGTTAATAGTTTTGTCTGCATGGTCATTAAAATTTGTATCGTTTTCCATCATATCTGAAAAATAGTACTACCAGCTGCACAAATGCCATGGCATTCACTCAGTGCTGACTCACTGGAAGAATAGTGTGGCCCCTGCAGAATCAGCAACAGCATTTTTTTTGCAGCAATATAAAACTCACATTTTGTAAACCACTACCCATGTACACTTCTTTGAACAGCTTGTAGAATGGGAGTGAAGGAAAGTCTCAGATTTGTTTAAGTTCTCTGTTTATACTCTAGTTCTGCCTACTTGTGGGACTTTTCCCCTACAAAGTCCCTCTGCTAGAGATTATGGGATTTACATGCTGATGGCTCATGGTAGGTGTAAGGAGGATAATGATATTTACTTTCTTGTTGAGTGTAATTCAAACTGATGACATTCCAGGGCTACAAAAGCCATAGGTAGAAGTATTTCTAACTGTAACACCTACCTATGCATTTAACCTTTTAATAGAAGAATATGAGCTCTAAAAGTAGTTTGGACTACTGCATGAGGAGTTAAATCATTTGTATTTCTCACTGTCAAATAAGTGGAAACGTGTGTGTGGGGGGAAGATAAAGTTATTAGCTGAAAATCTCAGAACTGCCTATGAGATATGTGAATTTTAATTACACTGAAATATAGCTAGGTTGCTGTGTGTAGAATGAACCTGATTTTGCATTTCTCTTAAAATCTATGAAAGCATGGGGAAAGAGGATATAAAAACGTTTGTACACAGAATGCTTTCAATGTGATTTATGTGACAAATCCAAGGTGCTAGTGTATTTTTTCATTTCGCATTCTAAAGTCATGTATGTCTCATTCAACTCTCAGATGAATAAATTCTTCTAATTCTACTTTTTGAAACAACGTATTGCACTACAATTAGTTGCATTGACAGGGGTACAGAATTGCCATACTTGGGAACATGGAGAGCTGTTTGTTTGAAAAATACACACAAAGAAGTTTTTGCATTTCTACAGGCTTTCTATTTTGAGCATGCTCAGTGGCAATAAATTTGAATTGCCATCTCTTACATGCATGTAGGTTTTGCAAGCCAGCAGGAAGTTATTAATCTATCGCTTACGATTAAGATGACAGTGATGTTTAGATCCAGAACTCAAGTAGAATGTGCATCACAATTGGATGCTGCTGGATAACAGTCCCAGAAGCTTCTTTATGATATGTGATGGATCTATAAGACAATTGTTTCAGGGCACTTTTGTGTATATTGTTAATATGATGCGTGATGACGTGACCAATTATAGTAAGCTAATGTTCAAACAGCATGTCACAACCTGTGTATCAATGTATTAGATCTCTTCTCTCAACAAACAAATGAAAGCGAGAGCAAGATGAGCTGAAGGGTCATTGACCTCATAAAAGGTCAAAATCCTTTTATACTGACCTCCCTTCTATGACATAATAATTAGAACATTATTTAAATCTGTGGGAGGGAGAATTTGCTTTAATCTTTAAAAGTGTGATTTGATTTGTCAGAAAAAAGCTTGTTGGAAATTTCCAGAGGTGGAAAAATTAATACATAGAAGAGTCTATGGTGCTAGAAGTGTTTCCAAATTCCTTTATGCAGATTGCTTTGTTCTCAAAATGAGTGATTGGGTTCAGGTGAGAAGCCACAGCCTTACTCCTTTCTTCTCAGCCTAGGCTAGGAAAATTGGCAGCAGAAACGCTCCCTGGGGCTGTAGATGTACAAACTTCCCTCGTTCCCAGGGTGAAAGGGAGAGTCAGGCATGGGCAGTTGTCCTTCCAGTTGCCTGGGAAGTGCTTGAGGAGCGCCAGCTCCAGAATGGGTTTGTGATATCTCTCAGTGCTGAGCAATGTGTTTTGGGGTCCTGCAATCACCTGGAGAAACAGGCCTGTGTGATCTTTTTTGGCTAGATATCACAAGCAGTGACTGCTCTTTATAGAAATGATATCCTTGCCACACTTACCCTGACATGGAAAAGCATCTTGTCTGTTTGGCTTTTACATCTGTGGTGTAGATGATGGAAATCGTAGTCTGCTCCCGAGGAAAACGTTACTATATGAAAGCAAACTGCCTTGAAGTTTCATACTACACATCTGTTTCTGCAGACGGTCAAACACAGTGTGCAGGGCCAGCATCTCAGCGGTACGTGACGGCAGTGAGATGATCTTTCCACTTTAGAACACTTCGGGGTCAGTGTGGTCATTCTGTTACTTTTATAGAGGATTTGTGAACCTACAGTTCTGTTCTGTGAGCAGAAACTGTTATGAGGTAACATAAGTTGAGAGGTAACCTTTCAGCAGAATGGTTTGAGTTAAAATAAAGGAATTGAAAAAGAGTACAATGACCAAAAAAATCTATAAAAATGCAATTGCGCTAATATAATTTTATCACTTATTTAAAAATTTAGTCGACCCAAAAGACTACCAAGTGTGAAATTAAGGAACAGCTCCTCTACTTTTATGGAAATCACTCTTCTTCACTTGTCTAATAGCCTGATTTTGTCAGATCATTTATTTCCATGGTTTTAAAATGAGCTTGACAGACAGAATTTTATAACACCACTTTACTGCAAATAAGAACATCATTTTCGCTTATTAAAACTGAAGCTTAGAGAAAGCATTAAAATTAACAGTTCACTCTGCTTTAACCTTTTGAATACTACTGTGACTTTACACTCCAGACTATGCGTAAGGAAAGACTCAGTGGCTGCTGGGTACGTAACTCGAGCAGAGCTCCAAAAGGACAGCCAGGTGAAGAGCTGCTCTGGCCATTCTTATGATGTGCTCACACTTGCCTTGATAATTCTGTCTATGCAAACATTTAAAACACCACTGACAGAAATTAATGGTTGCTCCAGTCAAGGTGACTTCGGGCATCAGAACAGAGTAGTAAAGAGAAGTGGTGAGTCAGTATGTTATTAGCAAACATGGTCTGAGATTATAGGCATGTATCTGCATACAGCAAACACCATAAAATGCAGCTCATTCTCCTAACAGATGTTTCACTTTCAGTATGATTTTCTTTTCTGAGCAATGAAAACTTTGACTGATCTTGGAGGTCACTGACGGATGATGAATTCTCTACTCCGTAGCTGGCAGTAACTCAAACATCATGGCAATGGTGGTGTGACACATCCTCCCCCCAGGTTGGCTTATCTCCAGAGAAGAATGTCATCTTCACAGCTACAGCTGGACCTTATCCGCTCTGGGGGGGTGTTCAATAATAACAGTTTAGATCAGGTTTTCCCATGCATGTTCATGTAGCCTTGTTTTGCTCTCAGTTGCTTGCCTGGAGTTACTCATTTCCATCAGTTCTTGCCCTGGTGTTACATTCTTTTTTTAAAGCTAATTCTGTGAAGGAGCGGGAGTCCCAGGCCAGGCAGTGTTGCTGTGGTTCAGGCTGCTCCCTCTTAGCAAAGCCATCCTTCTGCTAACAGTGGTTATTCCTTGAAGTTAATGATGATGATAAAAATAGATTTTCTTTTTACATTGTCAACATTTTGGTAGATAACAAGGACAGATCCCTTCCAGGATCTTCACTGGAAAAACTGATTCAGACTGTGGTAAGGCACCCTTTCTCTGCCAGCCCATACAAACTAAAAGTGAAGGCAGTAGTGCAAGAGAAGTGTGGCTGCCAAGTGAACTGAATTAGTATCTCCTTTCAAAGGTTTCTGTACCTTGGCCCTTAGACTCACCCATCTGCAGGTCAGCAGAGGATATCCATCTTCTCTCCAGCTTCACTGAGGTTTCCTAAAGTTTCAAAACAGGAAGGCTGGAGGGGGAAAGACTCAGTCTGTCCTTTGTGTTTAAATGAAAAGGAGGATGAATAGGTGAATGTTTGCTTCTAGTTTTGACTACAGAGTTCATCCATCTTTAATCCAACACTTCTTTTCTTCTCACCATCTTGACGTAAGATTTTGGTAAACTTCATTTCTTGCCCTCAAATGTTCTGCAATGGTGAAGAGTTCCATGCAGTTTTCATGCAAAGCCTTGTTACTGCTTTTCAGTGTAGCTAGGGTTTCATTTCAATAGTTTAGAAAAAATACCTATACAAACTAATAACTGTACTTTTGAACCCCTCTAAATGAAAGAACTATATTATGGCACTGTGTTACCAACATTTCATTGTCCTTGTCAAAGCCTTTTGGTCTTGTTACAGTTCATAACAGTGAGAGAATGTGCTAGATGGGGAGAGCATGTATCTCAGAAATTTCTCCACCAGCATTTGCTGAAAGTCCAGGTTTAGTTTGAGTTCTAATTGCTGTATCCTTTTGGTGTGATTAAACCATCATTCCTTGCCTTTAAGGATCAATCCTCTGGACTGGAGGTTGAGAATCAAATTACCTCCGTGCCCTGAAGTCTGAGAATCAAATGAAGAAGTTTACTGCATGGAGACTTCAAATTTTAGTTGAACTAAGTCTAAAAAATGACCAGAGAACTTTTTTACTGTGGTAGGGAATTAATCTCTCCTTCCTTCAAATGTGTTGTACAAGAGAGGCTACACAGAATGGAGTAAGGTATGGTCATGTTATTGGAAAAGGTACAGCCTTGTATCATCTTCATAAATGAAAAAAGCCCCTCGGCAGCCCAGACTGAAATTAAAGCTGATGGTACAGGAATGTCTAGCAGCCTAAGTTTATAGTCCATCTACAAACTTGATATGAGATAAGGAAAACAAATTTATATCAGGAATCCTTTAGCAGCAAGTATGGAGATGAATAAACTTTTAAATTACAATTTCCCATCATTGGGCATCTAAAAAGGACCATTAAGATAAGGTAAAGATACGTTGTTGTGAACCACAGGTGTAATAGCCAATTAGCTATCCAGTCAGTTAGCATGCCAGAAAGGTACCATCAGTTCTGAATTAATATGTGCTGCAGCTTTCTCCAACATACCAAAAGAAATACGGCAATGGAGTAACAAGTGAAGACGAGGCAGTGTTGGAATAGCTTGCTATGCAGGGAAGTTTTTCGTAACATGACACTGTCTTGCAAAAAGCTCAGGAGCAAGAATCATGAATAAGAAATCTTAACATTTCTTCTTGGATTTGAAGAAAGAACTGGAAATCTCTGTATTTTTCATCTCTAAAGAAAGGCTTTCACATTTCTGTCTTCCCCAGAAAACACGCTAAAGCTGAGCTTTTAAATTTAGTCACAAGAACTTGAAGGGCTTGTAGGAAGCATCAGGGCCATCCTCCTGCCCTGGGGTGGTGTAACTGATTGCTCCTGTGTCATTCCTGGCAAATACTTGTCTCATTTTTGTTTAAAAACATCATTTGGGGAAACTGTACAATATGTCCAGGAAATCTCTTCCTGTGCTTCACCATTTTTGCCACACAACAGTTCTTTCTTAATATTCAATCTGAATCTTACTTCCTGTAATTTAAACCTGTTATTTTGTGCTCTATTCATTGTGGCTTAGACCGGCCTTGAATCCATTCGTCTTTTCTGCAGCCTTTAATGTGACTACAAACTGTTATCAGGTGAACGTGTAACATACCTTGCTCTTTCCTTCACTGGTTTAATAAAGCTGGTTAATTAACCTGCTAGGTTATGGCTTCTTGATTTGTCATTGTATCTAGATTTTTTCCACTTGGATCACAGCCTCACTGAAGAAAGGTGTCCCACACTGCTATCATCTGGGGCTTTCCCTCTGTTGAGCAGAAGAATTACTTCATTTGTTCATTTGTATGTTGTAGTATGTCTGTGTTTGTAATGCATCTGAGCATGGCATTAAATATTATTTATAGCCACAGGACATTTTCAGATCTTTTCTTAATTTATCCAGCTCTTCCTGTAGCTTGACGTACATGCACTACATTCAGGGTTCGTTTTGATAGTGAAGCACTGATAATTAGTCTCTACGTATGGTTTTCAACCAACTTTGCACCCCTCCTATTGTATTTTCAACAGCATTGTGGGGGACATTGCATTGGAAATCAGGAGCAAGTGATAGTTATTTAGATGTGCTTGAGAGCTCAATGGGTATAGATGTATTAATATGCGTTTGGGTTTTCTGACTGTTCAGTGAATGGCTGCACATTTTTACTGGTGCAGCTGGTGCTTTTAAAAAGTGATGCATAGAAATTCACTTGCTAATGAAAATTGCAAAGATATCATAAAGTAAAGAAATGGGTTATTGGGTTCAGAAAAGCAAAAACGAAACTGAATCTAATTACCAAAGAGAAAGGTGTGCTGCTGTGAATTTGATTGAGATTTTATGTAAATCCCGTCCAGCTAGTCCACTCCAGCATTTGATTTACAAGTCTAATGGACAGTAAGGAGGTGCAGACGGCAGGCTGTGGGTAAGCTGCAGAGCAGTTGCTCTGGCGAGCTACTAAGTTAAGTGAATGACAGACTCTACTGCGGTTTTTGTCTATGGTATCTGGTGTTAGGGATGATCAGGATACAGTGACCCAAAGCTCTAGATTCAAGACAGTAATTTTTGTGTAGAAAGTAGAGTTCTCAATCCTACAGGCACACCCTACTTCTCAGCGCCAGTTGTCAAAACATCGTAAAAATAGGAGTATTAATTGATACACACCGGTCACTTTTATTTAAGCACTTAGTAGTTTACCAGGCTTTCAAGTAGCAGCAGCCTGTTCCAAAACTTAATTTTATCAACTTAAGCTCTCTGCAGTCCGAAGTTCATTCCAGCATTGACGCTGTGTCAGATGGAAGTGATACAGGGGGGTTCGTGTTTTAACCAATCCAGCAGACAGCACAAGGATCTCTTCTGCTTTCCATGTTGCTGTTCTCTTTGTGACTCCCAAACCAGAGAATCCCAGATGTTTTGTATTCTTCGGTGAAATGTATTGAGTTAGGGGAAGAATTTCACCTGTAACATTAGATTATTCTTTTTGAGTGGAGCTCTAGACAGTCCCAGCTCGCAGTCTGCCTTCACAACCAAGAGTGCCTCATGGCAAACTCCTTAAACTACACCACTAAGAAAACAAGCTCGCTCTTACAGCAGAAAATGTGTACTTATTGAAAGAGAGGCTTAGCGTAAGGGATGTAACTATAATTTGTGCCATAAGCTGTCCACATGTTTTTATGCACCACTAGAAAATCTCATTGGCTTTTGCAAGCCTTCTTCCAGTTCAGTATTAGTAGAATAAATTTCAGTTCACTGTCCTACTCCTACTCAGAGGCAGATTAAACTGGGGGGATTTTGTATACAAAAGAACAAGCCTTTAAGGGTGACTTTTGACTCTGTGTTCTCCATAACATGCTTTATAATGTTGTATAACGTGAGTTAACTTGGAAATTTTGGAAAAATTTAAGGTGATGAAAAAGTGTGGGATTTGCTCACATCAGAGAGGTCAGGGCACGGTCTCCTGAGTGGTTTGAGCTGCTGAAACTCGACTGGCTGCAGTGGGTTCTGCTGATTTAGATCATGCGAGTGGCTGGGCTTAGATTGCAGTGGTGGTGTTAAGGCATATTCAGGCAAACCCTTTATTCATCAGTTCTGTGATGAGCACTACATGCGCAGCATCGTCTTTATCATTCCTCCCCATAATTCGATGTTATCATTTTCCCTTTCCTTGGTCTTTAAGATGTAAATAATCATCTGATTAAATATCTCTTGAGAAGATTATGCTATGGATAGAGGACTGTCACTGCGCCCCTCACAATCAATGTTTCACTTGTTTATGTGATATATGTACACCTGTGAGTAGCTGCCATTACCCTTGATTGCAGCGTGGGAGACTCCTAGCTTCAAACAGAACTGTGCAAAAATCTGTCTTTTTAAAATACTGTCTTTATGCAAATGCAAGAGTGAGGAAAGGCACTGACTGTAGTTAAACAAAGCAGCATTAATGCTGAGTAAAAAAGGTTGTAACAAGAGTGTAACAGTTACTGAAACAGCTTTGGTCCCTCCCATGCTGTTATCCTTGTGGCTTGCAGAGAACGTCTTATCAGGAAAAACTTGATTTCTTCTTAAAAATAAAATTCTGTAATATATAATGCTAGATGCACCGGGTTTTAGTGAGGCATCAGATAGCTTTGCTTACAAAATCTTACCTGAGAAATTAATTCACAATCAATTGCTGAATAGAAATGCTGCATGTGGATTGAACGCCCAGCTAGAGAACTCTACAGAGTAGAACAATAAAAGGCAATGTATCAAGTGTAGAGAAGTTTCCTACTAATGCAATGCAGGGAATAGCGTTAGGTCCAGTGTTATTTAACATCCTCGTTAATGACCTGAAAGAGGAAAGTAAACAGCCGGTTAATGAAATTCACAGATGATACTAAATTGGAGACATTATAAATATCACTGAAGGCAGCGAAATAATAGAAAGGAAACTGAGATCAGAAACATGCCAAAGAAATAAGGAAAGGAATGTCAGCTGGGACAAATATAAACTAATGCCCTGGGGGAAAAGGGAAACAGCTCTGCTGTCTGGGAGGGGAAGAATGGCAGGCAGTATCAGAGGCAGATTTCAAAGGCACCCCAATTCTGCCATGCAGCCTGGCATGGACCAAACCAGCAATCCACAGCAGCCTGGCACTTCAGCTACAGTGCAGCACTAACAACCAGCTGCTCTGCACCACAAGGCGGGAAAAGGCTGCTGTCGACCTGGTAAGATGCCCTCCACGGAGCCAAGGACACCGCTCCTCCCAGGAAATCCTCTGTTGGGTGTTAAACTGGCTTTGAGGCTGCTTCGTGTTGCCACTGAGAGGCAGAGCAGCTTTAACGGGCTGAGAGTTGGACCTGGAGTGTGGAGAAGGAGTACTTAGGGTAGCTCGCAGAAAGAAAGGCAAGGAAGAGAAGAAAGTGGCAGCATGAAAATAAAATGTTATTCAGAGGGAAATTCTAGCCTGGATGTCAGGGGAGAAGCTCCTAATGGTAAGATGTGATTAATCTGCAGGACGGTCATCTGAGGGAGGTAGGGAAACCCCATCACTTAGGAGCTTTAAACACTGAATGGGGGAAACCCTGGAAAACATGGCAGGAAACAATTTTTAGTAGGGAGGGGTGGGCCAGGTGTGTGTTCAGCTGGTCTGCTAGGTCTTATCAAACTGAGATAAAAATCTTCAATATCTTTCATTATCACAGAGTGCTCCACACAAAGTGGTGATTCTGGAGGACATTTGTACGTCTCGGTCAGAGAAGCATTTTCACCAAAATACCGTTGCTGCACCGTAATGAGCTATACTCAATAACTTTACAAGCTTTGTTTCTTATCTGTGGCTGAATGGATGTTAGTCACAATGAAGATAGAGGGAGAGTAGCGTTAAAACTCTTTTGCTCTGTAGACCTATCTTTCAGTACACGCATGCTCTTATTTCTGTGCAGAGAACATTCAAAATGGTTAGCATGGGTGCAGAAAATTTTACTACTGTAATTACAGCAAAAGGCGACCTGTCAGGAAAATAAATGCAAGTAATCTAACATAGATATGAATCTGGCTTTGAACTGGGGGAGCCGTTCAACCATGCTGTAAGGAGGCAGAGTTCCCAGTGACGTCAAATTCTTGTACCAGGGTAGGATTGGGCTGTGAACCAGACCCACCACATTTGAACCAAACACACTGGAAGTAAACTGCGGCTGCTAGACTATAGAGGAATATGAAAACATGACTGTGTGTTGTTCTATTCGTTTCCAAATAATGTCTCCAAGTGAATTTAAGGAGGTAGGTGAACATGTACGCCTAAAAGAATGACAAAGAATTTATAAAGGTCTTAAAGGGAAATATGTATTCTCTAAGAATAGAGAGAACATTTGGAAGCTGCTAAATGCAAAATCTTGCCAATCAAGTCATCTTCTCAGTATAAAACCTCGCATTGTGGTGGCTTGACTCATCCTTCCAGGATCTGATTGGACAAACTATAGATGCAAAATATGGATGAAAAGATCTCCCAGGTGGCATGTTGCAAATACTGGGAGGAGTGCTTGGGGGGGGGGGGTTGGGGGGGGGGGTGGAGTTAAATCCTTCTTTTCAACTTGCACTTCCTGGGACTACCAATGAGGCTGGGGGCTTGACTAATGGTTAATCAAAGGTAGATCTACTGTGAAATTGTCAGTAATGAGTTATGGAGTGGCATTTTCTGGCAGGTTTGCCAGACATGCAGATTCCTGCTTTATGCATGATGGCATCTACTGCTTGCATGCGTGCACATGTAGCTGCATTCAGATGTGGCAGCACCATAGTAAATACACATTTAAGATGTGCATGTCTGAGTGTCTGAGCATGTCACATGGCTGATCAGATGTACAACGCACATAAAGCTGTAGGCTTACAGGATCAAGTAGAAAATCTGATCCCATGTGTTTTGAGAGCCAATCCATTAAGATTTGCACTTGAGGAAAGATATTAGATGTTGTGTAGTACTTGATCATAACAACCTGGCCTGCCCTTGATTATTATTTTTTTTCTGGCAGATATGTTGGTGAAACAATTTGGTTTCTTCTTCAAGACCTTTTTATTTCAATAATTGGATGCATATATCTTCTGTCAGTCTCCAAATGCACTAAGGGAAAGTTCAAGAGCATAAGCACAGCCTTAATTTTCTTCCTACTTACACCAAATGATGGCACTACACTGAGACGGTTCCAGTAGTGAGGGTGCATCAGGAAATACTTTGGTCCTCTGATTGCGGCAGTGTCAGCCGTGCTTAAGCTAGCATGAGTAATAGGAGCCTTAATTCAAAGAGAGGTTGTTTCCTAAAATCATCTCCTAATGGTGCTGAGATACTGTAGTTATCCCAAATGCAGATGTCTGCTGTGCCTCAGACATCACAGCAAGGTACCTACTGTGTAAATGTGGACTTCTTAAAGAGATCTCTGTGAGCTGATCAAAGCAACAGATAATGGGATATTATTTAAAGGATTTAAAAGTGAATAGGAAAGAATTGGCATTAGCTGGGGGAAAATGTATGCTGACTTTTGCTGATATCATTCAGACAATGCGATCTAAGATGTGAAGTCTCAACTGCTGAGATGTTTGCAAAGCGCTAGTACATCCCCGAGCCCCTCGGGTGGGAAATCAGCTGGGTGCTGCCCAGGGCCAAGGCAGTGGTGCTCCAGCCTCCCTGTGCTGCAGAGCCTGCGGCTTGAGTGCACCGAGCAGCATTTGAGGAAGGACTTTGCTCCACAGGTGTGTAGCAGGGCTAGGGAAGATGTGAGGGCAACAGGAACAGCGGTCAGCCCCACGTACCTTGGGAAGAGCTGCTTGGGATGATCCCTGTAGGGTTAGGTCAGCCAGTTCCCTGCGGCAGGAATGACAGTGGGGACTTCAGCAGGGTGGGTGGCTGTGCCCCCTGCGTGGGACAGCTTGGGGACCGAGCCCTACAGCCCTTACATCAGCAAAGTGATAATGCTATTCCTTCACGTGTCATCACTACAGTCTTCTGAAAAAGGAAAACTAAAAACTATTCTGCATGTATCTAGTACGGTACGGCATCTATGTGCCTCTGCTGCATTTTAACCTACCGTGAATATAGGAATCTAGTTTCAGACTGCTGCAGTCCCGAACCATCAAGTGTATTTATGTAGCAGTTATGGAGTTGCAGTAGCTGATAATTCACCCTCACAAACAAAACTTAGCTGAATTTTCTTGGTCATCCCTAGTAGAGTCATTCTGTTGGTTGCAGCCAAAGCGATTGTAGAATACATATGCATGTAAGCACATCAATTTTGCACCTGCATTTGAGCTTACTGAAGTTTGTACTAACAATATTAACTGTATGATCAAGAAGAGGTCTGATGCAGAGCTTGCTGAAGTAAATTAGACCCTTGTCATTTCCTCTCCCTGGCTTTGGATAAGATCTTCATTTTATTTAGTAAATGCTAGGGCCTAAATCTTGTGTAACTATTTCTTCTACTCCAAAAATCTGACAGCAAAATGAAATGCAATAGTTTTGCAAAACTGACAATTTAATAATAATTTTGTAATAAAATAATACCTTATTCTTATATTTCATTTTCATCTGTAGATTTTAGAGTGCTTAAAAATATCATTTCAATTTTACAAATGGTAAGCTGAACTTTTGAGAATTGCGTTTTAAAATCAAGTATACTATATGTAGCGTATCAATCATTTGGAGAACACAGTACATGCTCTTAGTTTTTCACAAGCTATTTTAATAAAAGAAAGCATTCATGACTAACAAAGAGTGTCAGTTCATATGTATCTTCTTTACATTTCCTGAATGAGCACACTACATATCTTGAATATTTCCCTGAGTAGGTGGGAGGGTGAGCAGAGAGAATAGAGGAGCAATGTTTGCCCCGTGGTGCCTCGAACTTCCTTTCTTTGTTACCAGCTGCCAGCACACTGGTGCAGTACATGGCTGTTGTTGGACCCATTGTACAGGGGTGGAAACTCGGGGACAAGAAGGGAAGAGATCATAAAAAGACACCTTTATTGTCAGACCCTCGGAGTTAAGTAAATGTTGAACTTAAATTGAAGTTTAGGAACCCAAATGTCTGGAAGGATTTAAGTTTTGGTGGTTGCATTAGAAGATGGTAATAAATCAACGACTGTGATTTCTAACCCTATGCTCCAGCAGCCTTGTATTATGTAACTATTCCAGTTCTGTTAGAAAGAGGACTTCTCCTAGAGTCAGTGTTGATGTTAACCTCTAATAGAGCTACCCAGATATAAAAATTTCCTTCAGATCAGCAGGGCTCTCCAGTCTGCTCATATTTCCTGAAGATTTATGAAGTGAGCTTTGAAAGGGAACTTCATCTTTGATGGCTGCGTTCTGGCACCACATCCCACAGTTTGACAGGATGCTTGAGTTTCTTTGCTGACTTTCAGATAATTACTCTGAATTTTGCATTTTGGATTAAGCCTTCTATTAGTAATTTCTAAAAAATGTTAACAAAACATTTCCAGGAAATTTGGCTTTTACTAAAAATGAACTGTTTAATTTCTACTCCACTGCATTTTATGTTTATACTATCCGACAGTTCTGTCTGTACCCAGTATCCCTTCTGATTCCTTGATGGGTATTAATGATGAACAGCTTCTCAGGTATCTAAAATATTTAAATGCCCTGTTGGTCATGTAAGTGTTTTTGGAGCACATCAAAGAATGAGGCATTCACGGAGTATTTTCCTACTTGGTTCTGAATACTTGAAAACACCTGGGCTGGAATGGTGCAAATAAATGACATCTGAACAGAACCTGAAAGCTGGAAACCATTAAGCTCACTTGAGAGGAACAAATTTCCTCCAGTGTTTGATGGAACTCCTCATGACATTCAATAGAAGTCCCCATAACTCCTGGAGTTGTTGGAGATACTCAAACTATTTACCTATAGTTTGGGGCTGAGACTGAGATTAGAGAAAGCTTTTTAAACTGAGAAATGATTTTGTCAGGGTAGGCAAGATGTTGCATTGCAAAACCCTGGGCTTATTAGCAAGAAAGAGTTTCTTTTAAGTTTAGGATGGTCTCCTATGACCTCTCAGAAATGTCTTACCTTTCTTGTGTGCAAAGAGCTGTTTGCAAAACAGCCCTGCACCAAACAGTTTTACTTTCTTGTGGCCTATATTGCAGTATACCTAATCAGCATTTATAAATCAGAACTTTAACTTAAAGTAAAAGTAGGATTTTGTAAACTAAACCAGTATTGTATAGCTTCAGAGTAATAAATCAGTCACTTGTATCCTAAGTGCAAAGTGAAGATTTATAAATCAAAGCATTTTATTTAGGAATTTCTCTGCATGATTTGTAAATCTGCTGTAGAATTTGTAAATCCAGATTGGGGTATGTAAATCCATTTCATGACTTATAAAGCAGTTGAATGTTTTAGCTAAATCTAATGTTAAAAATAATGATTTCTGAATCAAAACTTTCTGCTAAAGATTTACTGGCGAGTTTTATAAATCAGAGGCAAGATATATAACTCAAACTGTGAGAAGTGCAGATTTATAAATCCAACTTGTAAATCAACAGAAAAAACATCATGTTTTACACTAAATAATATTTTACAAATGGCACCTCATACATCACGCAATTGCCACAAATCATCTGCATAGGAGTCAGGGTACATAAAGTGTGACTGAATCAAAAAGAAAAACTGAGGAAGACCTCACAGTGGGTTAAATGCTCAGCACTAGCCTTCCAAGATTTGGCTTGTGTTACCAGCGAGCCAAGTTCAGTGGTGTTGACCTAGTCAGTAGTGGACATTTGTCCAAATGAATACACGATGGCATAATTCATAACCCTGGAAACTCCAACGGAGGGGAGGCCCCACACAGGAGTACCAGGGGTGTTGTACATCATGGTTGAAAAGCATTGGCAGAGCTATGTAGGGAACCTTATGCAGCACCTGCCTGCAATGCACCTGTTATAGCAGGCTGTCCCTTTTAAAGGAGCCAAAATCCACCAAAAATAAATTAAAAAATCAAACAGACCTTTCCACTAATGTAATATCTAGATGGAGGGGAAAAAAAAAAAAAGAAAAAAAAAAGTGAGATTCCAATTGTATGCAGACATCATTAAAAGGATTTGAGAGAAATCTGCACTTTTTCACTTTTTGATTTCCAAAGAAATTCATATTCCCACAGCAGAATTTAGGTCCAAAAGCAAATATTAGGGAATAATACTGGCCTATAGATTCTGTAGGGGCTTCATGTCTTGGAGGATGGAAATTCTAATACAGACTTGGGAGGCTATGGGTTTGAATTTCCACAGCTGTGGAAAATTGTTTTTTTCCCTTGCCTTGTCATTTGTGTGGAAGCAGCAGTCTGCCTTTGATGGCCAGCTAGTATCACAGCTCAGTGCATTCCCTCTCCTCCTACCTTCCACCTTCAGTGCTGACATGAAGCAGTGAATCTTGGATGAGGGGTATGGTGATAACACTGCTGCTTCTGGTGCCATTTCAGAAGGAGAAGCAGAGCTGTGGTGGCCCCCAGGAGCTCAGGAACTCCCAGACAAGATGCAGGAGGGGGCTGCTTGGATGCTGGACTTTGCTTTTCTTCTGTAGCAAGCAAATGCACTTGAAAAGCTTGCTTAGTGAGCATAGCATCTGAGAGCTTCAGTCAGTATCTGAGCCAGAATACTTCTACTTGTTGAAGAGAAAAATGTTACAGGAAGGAGGTATAGATGTCATGGTTTCTGACAAAATTTTTCACCTGGGACTACCTTCCTGTGACCTACCTGTGAGTGAGAAAACTCTTGTGGCTCAAAATATAATTTTCGTATTCAACTGTTGGGAAGTTATCAAATGAGTCAGGAATGTCAAGCTGAGATTTGTAGATGAGTGCCACTAATTTTTAGAAAAGGATCCTTAACTGACTATTTTTCAGTTTCAAAGCAAAGAAATTGCAAATGAAATTTGTACTTAATGTGATTTAACAAAATTCAGTTCTGGAATAAAAGAATCTCTGTACATTTCCTAATGAAAACCTTGAGTTAAAACAGAAGAAGTTGAGAAGTTGAGAGTGCATTTCACTAACATGGGGCAAAGAAATAACCAGGGTGTTGTAGTTATCATTAAAACAACTTTTACAAGCCCACAAAATTCAATAGATAGGATTAAACTTAAAAGAAATGCAAGCATATTAAAGTAGGGAAATACCTAATTAAGGCAAGTAAACAACCTTCACTGTGCCCTATAGTGAATCCAAATCATTAGGATTGTTGCATGAAAATTAGGAGCTGAGTAGATTCTTCCCACAGCTTGCTACGTAATTCA
This sequence comes from Anser brachyrhynchus, assembly GCF_964034855.1. Classification (NCBI taxonomy): domain Eukaryota; kingdom Metazoa; phylum Chordata; class Aves; order Anseriformes; family Anatidae; genus Anser; species Anser brachyrhynchus. Next base: position 21,193,881 of record NC_137707.1, on the reverse strand, counting down.
GTATATCAACCTGTGCTAACTTCCTCGGTAAAAATACCTTGGTACAGTCTGCAAAAAACTGTAGCAACCAGGAAAATTTTGAGAATTTTTTATGGTAGTATTTAAACTTTTGAGCCAGTGCAAAGCTGATAGTGTACTAAAGAGGATACGGTGCAGTTTTCAAACATTACAAAAAGCTCATATCTCATTACTAAGTACTAAACCTTATCTATAAAGCCTCCATTGCATGGTTGAATTTCCTACCTCCTTTTGGGTTTCTAGTCCAATATAGGTACAACCTTAATTTTCCATCCTTTCAGTACTTGTATAAAATAAATAAATAAATCAACATTCTCTTGCAATTTTTCTTTTGTAAACTCTAGACACTTGTTTTATTTATTTATTTTTATTGTCTTCTTGTACATTAATTCCAAATAGGTCTTGGGTGATTTGCAGTCAGCACCTGTCAGTACCTCAGAGAGAAATCTCTGCATTATTTCCCAAAGAAGAAATTCAAAACTGTGTGGGCCCACAACTGACCTGGCAGTTGTCTAAATACATTAAGATGCACTGGTTTAAAAGGCAAGGTTTTGTACGATTCCTCCGAAATACCTGCAGTTTCCTTAGCCAGCCTTCCCTATTCTCCAGCACAGCCTGGAATTCAGGGGCAATGCTCAGAGAAATCTGGGCTATATTCCAGGAGGAGCAACAAAGAAGCAGATATTTAAGAGGTTTTGAATGCAGAAAGCCCTATTCAAAGACATCTCAAATATTACTCTATTATTTGACATGACTTCTTGACTTATAAAATTTTGGTTCCTAATAAAAGACAAAGTTGAATGACAGTAAAGTCATATCACTTAAGCTGTATGGCAATACTTGAAAAGCCTGTGTTGAAAGTGGAGCTGTGTCTCATGTCATGATATGGAATTCCTGATAACTCTAACCTCATTAGCTCACACAGAAGGTCAAATCCTGAGCTAGATATGGCATAATGTACATTTTGTAAGCCTCTCTAAGCTCCAAGGTCGCTTAGTCCTAGTCAAATCTTGGAGCCAAACAGCTGCTTCCTACACCACAAATCCTATCCCTCCTTGGACGTGAAAGTTGGCTACTGCCTGTACCGAGGATATGATTATAAAAGGCTGTTGGCCTTGCGGTGCCTTGTCTGTGCATGTGGGCAGGAGGGTTACACTGGTGAAAGCAATCACTAGAGCATCAGAATGTTCCTGTCAAATGCAAACCGGAGAGGACAAAACACCTCAGCAAAACACCTCAGCAGTCTGTGTTTCAGTGGCTGTGATCACTAGAAGAAACTAAGATGATTTCCCTTGTACTTAACCTCACCTCTCAGAAAGCCTAACTGCAGTTGTATAGTCGCCTGATTTACAGTCGCACTACCAAAGCTAATTAAAGTTTTCATACCCTTGTGATTCACTCCCAAATCACAGAAATCAGTTTAAGGATTCCACCACACCTTCTTCTTCTAGAGGTATATTCTGAAAATGCAAAAGGAAAATACTGAAGTAAAAAAGAAATAGATGTGGATTAGATGACGAGGATGTGTAGGAGTTGCTAGTTGTATAGCATTATTATCTAAGGACTACAATCATATTCAAAGATACCTTGTGTACAATTAAGAATAGAATAGTATATTAATACCACAGTGAAGAGACTGGTATTCATCCAATGAGCTGAAAATACTTTATGAAAATGGGTAAATGCTATTCCAGACTTTTCCTAGAGAGAATGCTTTACACAATTTACCAGTAGCATATCCAGTTTTTGCAAACCCATGCTCTACAGAGATTGAGCAGGGAACTCAGCCCAAAGCAAGGGGATTCAGATCTCTTTCTCACCTTGCAGCTCAGAATTGTCATCGGTAACAATATGGTAAGAATAAAGTAAAGAACCACAGTGCTCTTTACCAGCAGCAGCAGGAAGACATGTCTCTTGGGTCCTCATCATAAATACATTCAGTATCACTGACTAGGACATTATTCACTGTAGTATACAACACAACCGTCACGTTATGGAAGTGACACAGAAAAGGAGACCACCCTGCATGGTATAAAGAAGTGATAATCTATAATAATTGGTGTCTGTCTTGCTCTAGAAGAAGTAATGTGAATGTATATATTAATGGAAAAGGAATATATTGTTACATAATCATGCAAGATTACTTTCTTTGTGTTTGTGCTTTTCCTTGCTATGAGAACATATTTATTTATTTATTTACTTTTTCCCAGCAGTGAGTAGATTTGCAAACTTTTCATTATCAAAGTTTTTATCAACAATTATTCATCTTCTTGAAGCTTTGCATGTGAAGGCTTCTCATCAAGTCTTTTCTTTATTTGGGACAAAAAACTCATAAACTTTGTCTGACAAGGAAATGTAGATTATCTTTTGTTAGTAACTCTCATATTCCAGTTTCAGAAAGAGTGAAAAAAAACAAACATCAAAAACACACACACACACACACACAAAACCAACACAGAGAAAACAGAAAGTTCTAAATGCTGCCATTCATTTTACAGCCACTTCATTACCCAAATTTTAGGAAGGATTTCTCCATATTAGGTGTGGCTTGCAGACTTCCTAGTGACTCAAGTGAAAGGAACAGATCTTCAGAGAGAGCGATGACTGGCAACACTGCGAAGTGCTGTATGGGTTTCTAATGCCATTACCCTCAAAGGTAGAGGGAGAGTCTAGTTATTCTGGGCTGCAGTCTCCTAATGTGGGCCTTCTGTCTTCTCTTGACAACTTAAATGTCCCTAGCTCCCATCACAGGGTGATTTTTAACATAAGTACCTGCTTTGATCCATGTAGCAGTGTGTTTCTTTCTGTTTGAGAGCCAGGAGTCAGTCTGGATATACAGAGACATTCAAGCACAGAGGCTTGAATGACAATCTAGTCATAGATTACAACTGAGAAAAAAAAAAGTGCAAGACAAGACCTAAGGACATGCTATTCTACCAGGAAGCAAAAACCAAACACTGTTTTGTGAGATTAGCATAAGAATGACCCCCAAAGTCATCTGCCTCAAAAAGAAAAGCTTTTATGCTGAAAGCTTTTGTGTATGGACTGAAGAATATATGATGCCATTTTGGCTCATAATTCAGCAGATGAAGCTTTTTTAGCTTAAGTAGATATCTTGTATTTGTTAAGATTTTGTGATGATTGATCTAGGGGTTTCTTGATTATTGATGCAAGGTAAATTGCTAAAGTAAACGGAGGGAATCCTGCCTCTTGCATTCCCCTGGAGAAACACATGTGAAACGCCCTCTTTCTTTCCTGCCATTTGCCACAGACATGCTTTTGCATGCAAGAGCCACAGAAGGATTCTGAATTTCTCTCTCAGTAAAGCAGAGGTCTTTCAGTTGGACATAAACTCCGGAGGGATTTTACTTCTTAAAATACACGGGGCATGGACCCTCATCAATTAAGTTTCTCCATATTTCTGTTACTTTTGCAAGCATTTTCTCCTGCATATCGAAATTAAAACTGGCAGATATTTTGTCCAAGAAAAGAAATGCTCCAGGAGACGTTGCCTCTGTGGAGGCTGCCTGAATTCATCACATGCAGGACAGAAGATGCGCAGGTGCTCTCCTGCTTTGTTTTACGCATGCACTGGAATCAGGTGATTTAAGTTGGTGGGCCAAGGATGCCCAAACACTTGTTCCACACAGGCATATACTGAAAACTAGAAAAGGTCACTCTGGTTTGCCTTATCCAGACAAAAACTGAAAATGTTTGTGGATGGAGATTCTGCAGTCTCTCTGGGCAAACTGTCCCATTGTATAAATAGTCACAGTCATTGTTGTGATTTTTTTTTTTTAATTCCCATTTGGATTTCCCCTGCTGCAGCTTATGACTATTGCCTTTTGTTCTTTTGCTAAGCATCTCTGAGCATAGTCCCTGCTGTAACCCTGCCTTAGGTAGTATAAGACTACAATTAATCTCTGGGGCCCCATTCCCTGGAGCTTTAAGCAACTTGAGCTGCTGAAAGATGTCCCTGCCCATGGCAGGGGGGTGGATTAGATGATCCTTAAAGGTTCCTTCCAACCCAAACCATTCTGTGATTGTTTGATTCTTCAGGATAATCAAATTTAGTACCCTTAGCCTCTCCTCTTGTGACCACTTGACTCTCTCTAGTTTGTTGATACTGTTGCTGAACTATAACTACAGCTGTAGCTATAAAAACTAGTAAGGTTGTTACAAAGATGACTAGCTCTAATTAAATATACAACCATGTTTTTCTCTTTCATAAAACTACCCAAAAGGGTTTGTGTAATGGGGATGCTAAAATAATGCTGATTATACTTGTTTATATCAATTCTCATCAGAGGTGATAAACATTAATGCAAGAATGAGTGCAAGGTAGATCAAAATGATCACAAAACACCACTTTAAAATAGAGTTTGCATCCAGTGGATCACCCTGTCTAGAAAGGATGGCAATAAAAATGTATCAGTTGGCCTTTTAATTATTATGTTTCGCATGTCTGTATTCCTTTTGAAACTTGGAAACTGAATTTAAATGTGGAATCAAAGGTTTGATTTCTTATCTTAGGATTGATTAAGCATGGTATAAAAAACACATGATTTTGGTAGTTAATAAATTTCTTTGTTAGCAGACTAACATGGGCTTTTCTGGATAGACTCACACAATGTGTATCATTTGGTTTTAACAAGACAATCAGGGGAAATTGGGATGGGGGAAAGTGACAACTAAAAGCTATTTAATGCCAAACAAAACAACAACAAAAAACAACCCACAAAGTACCCCAAACGGAGGTGGTATGAAATTACAGCAGCAGGAGTTGACTAAGCAGTACCACCTGATCTGGCAAGGGCTGTCTAAGGGAAGGAGCTGGGGAATTTAAGAGAGGCTCTGAGTGAACACAGGTGGATTTGCCAGCTCCACGAGCTGCCTTTTAGTTGCACAGCTATTGAGACTAAAGTAAGGACTGCATATCTGCTTCTCCTCTGCAGTTAAATTTCTCTCTCTCTCTCTCTTTTTTTTTCTATTTTCCTTTTTTGTATGTGCATTGCATGCAGTGAAGTTAAATCCTGGATTTTGGCTCTGTGCTAGTTGAGATGGTTCAGTCAGTAACCTGAGTGTTAAGTCTAAAAGAGGCTATTGCAATGAGTCTGAGAGCTCCTTATCCTCTGGTTTGAAGAGTGGAATGGGTGGGCTGTAGCCCATTGCACGATGGTTTGGACAAACTGTGTGTCAACTATGTTTTGAATCAGTGGTAGATGACTTACTTAGAAGTGGTGTATATAGAGCCAGGAATAACAGCTCTTGCTGCCACCTAGGGTAGTATTAAAAAAAAAAATAAAAATGAAGTTGAAAATCTTTAATCCAGGTACATAATAAATTGCTTTTATTGTCCCAGCTGTGTAAAGTACACTTGTTATTCCATCTTCTAGCATCAGCATCTAGCCAATTCCCCTTTAAGTCGGTAGGCAAACTCCTGATTGATGATGAGATGTGCAGCTGGGACTGTGCACAGCCAGGTAAAGAAGTGCTGTTGAGATGTGGGTCTCTGGGGCACATGAAAAGCATGTAGAGCTTTCCTCACTGTTATCTATGTTGGTCTTCTGCCCTTCAGCCACATGAACAACACCAGGAGCCTGACTGCTGGTGGGTCATGTTGCAGGCTGGGAGCAGAACGCTTTTAAAATGAATAACTTTAATAATGTTGAATGTTATCTGTTGTGTTTTTCTGGGTGGTTCTCTACCCCAGCCACTGTCCCGAACTGGTGATGGTGTCTGTGTATAGCAATGTCTAGCATAAACTTATTGGAGAAGTCAATAGCTGCTTGAGTATGCTGGGAGGTGAGTATGCTGTGAAACCCATCTAATTTTGCAAACAAAAAGTGATTGTTGTGGTTGATGAAAAAATATAACAGTGCTTCTGTGAATGAAGGAAAAAGAGGGATCCAGATTTCCCCATGTCAGAAGTGTAATGTAGGTAGGCTTATTCCCAAGACAAAACTCTCCCCCTCCACACGCATGCGCTCTCTTGATCCCCCACAAAAAAATATCCTCTCTGGAAATATTCAGGTTTGTCAGGCTTCATTCTATGTTGTTTTTTTTGTTTGTTTGTTTGTTTTTTCCATACCATGTTAATGTTTATAAAGTTAGTATCTTTATAAAGTGTTGCCAGAAGTTTTCTACGTATATTTATGTACATATGATGGGGAATATCATATTAGGGGAATACTACTCCACCAGTAATTGGAGGACTCTGTTCTGATACTGTACTGACTTTGGTCAAAAACTTTGTGGAAAAAAAATGTTCAAATAAGAATTGAAAATTGTCTTGCTAAGTGATTTCAAGCACTTAGCTTGATGTCTTTTTCTACCTTAGACTGTGAAAACACGAGCAGTTATGCTGTTAGCTGGACTTTGATAGTGGAAATAATTATGCAATTAAGAATGTGCTTTAATTCTATTATACGATCCATAAAATTCAACAATCTTAAAAACAACCTGTTTTAACATATTTTACTAAATATAATTTATATAAGAGAATTTTATACCCTACCCAGTTATGCAATTAAATAGTACATGACTATTTCATACAATTAAAGATTGCAAGGATCTTCCTACATACAATATGATATATTTAACAACTTTTTATGCTAAATAGTTGACATAGTTAATGCTGTAGTCACTTAACTCAATTTTAATTAGCCAAACACCAGTTTGAAAATGTGAGCTTTTCATTAACTGACACTGTTCGTATTTTTGCTGCTTGTTTTCCCCATAGTTCTTTCAAATTATGTATGTGTAATATGTTAATGTTCATGAAATTCATTTTTCATTGAAGGCACTGCCAAAATTATTGCAGAGAGTGAGGAGAAATATACGTGTGTTTTCTGACAAGTGCAGTTGGAGCCTGAGAAAACTTTTAAAAATAAAAACACCCCGTCCCCAGATACAAAGTGCTAACTGAGTACCAGTCCTGCTTAAAACTATTGACTTGGCTTTGCCTCGGACCAAGTAGCATTTCTCTTCCTGTTCTTGGTTTGTATGACAATAGAGCCTTAGCAACTACCTTTGAATAACATGTGGGCTGTTTTATCTCAAAATTGCTAAGAGGGAAGGCTGGGGAGATGTTGCAGAGTCAGTGACAGCAAGTGGAAAGCGATGCAGGATTGTCTGATGGTCACAGTCGTCTGGACTGAGATCTTGTCATTGAGGAGCCTTGAAGTGCACAAAAACCAGAGCTCAGTGGAAAGAGATTTACAGCTTGAGCATGGGTCCGGGGGAAGTATTTCATGAGAGATGGCTTCTAAAGGACTTCTATAATTTATTGTTTGATTCTGAATTATAAAACAGGGAAAAGGTGATATTAATTTGACTTTGTTATAATACTTGCTTTGCACTGTTAATCCTACTATCTATATAGCTGGGGAAAAGATACCAGCTGGTTATAGGCTAGAAATTACCATATTAATGTTTTATTTGTGTGGGAATATAGTTGCGTTAATTAATGTTTTGATGTGGTTACCAGCACTTAGTGGTCTCTGAACGTCCTCTGCTGACTTAGGGAAATTAGAAAGCTTCAGGCATAAATGTGGTGGGGCCATTTATACTATCTTTATCCATGTTCTTGGGGTGAATCTCGCTTTGTGAAGGGTGAAGGTGTGCACTCACACCAGCGGGAGAAGGAGCAAAGGGTGGCAGGGGAGAGGGAAATGCCCATGATCTCAAGCCAAAAGTGGGGGGTTTTCAAATGGGGCGTGCAGCTCAAGTCCAGACATCACAGAATCATCTAGGTTGGAAGAGACCTCCAAGATCATCTAGTCCAACCTCTGTCCTAACACTAACAAGTCCTTCACTAAACCATATCACTAAGCTCTACATCTAAATGTCTTTTAAAGACCTCCAGGGATGGCGACTCAACCACTTCCCTGAGCAGCCCATTCCAATGCCTAACAACCCTTTCAGTAAAGACGTTTTTCCTAACATCCAACCTAAACCTCCCCTGGCACAACTTTAGCCCATTCCCCCTCATCCTGTCACCAGGCATGTGGGAGAATAGACCAAGCCCCACCTCACCAGAGCCTCCTTTAATGTACCTATAGAGAGCGATAAGGTCGCCCCTGAGCCTCCTCTTCTCCAGGCTGAACAATCCCAGCTCCCTCAGCCGCTCCTCGTAAGACTTGTTCTCCAGACCCCTCAACGGCTTTGTTGCCCTTCTCTGGACTCTCTCGAGCACCTCCATGTTCTTCTTGTAGCAAGGGGCCCAAAACTGAACACAGTACTCAAGGTGCGGCCTCACCAGAGCCGAAATGGCTGGCTGCTTCTCAGTATGGATAACCATTGCCTCTCTAAGTGAGGAGAACTCTAGGTGCCTCTCTTGCTACAGAAGTGGTTTTGCAATTCACTGGTATTTCACAGTCTAAAAGACTGTTACTTTTCTTTACTCACAATTAGTTCACTTTCTTATTTCTTAAACCTTCTTTTTGCTTCGTTTTTCCTGCCAAACAAACGGTAGGGAGGGAAGCCCCCAAAATGTACAGAAGGGATCTGAATAAACAAACAAAGAAGTTAATCTTGAAGCTGTCATTTATACCATTTGCTTTACTTTCTTCCACCTTTCTCAGTCTCCCTCTTTCTCTGTTGCACCCCACCCTCTGCCTCCTGCATTCACTTCTTTATCCTTTCAATTCTGTCATTACTAACAAAAAGTCTTCTAAGACATTTATTTTCTTGTTTCAGTCTAATGCACAGGAACTGTGTTTATGCCATTGATGGGTCTCCTGTGCTCATCTGCAGAATTGAAAGAGTTAAATGTACCAGCACTCTGTAACCTAGATAAAAAGTATGCATTTTAATTTCTAATAAAAAAAAAATCAAACAGGTATGAATAGCAATAAAATTGCTCAAAATGTTTAAATTGAAGGAAAACAATTGAAAATGGATTTAGAAATATAATGTTTAGTTAAGCAAGCTATAATGTTCTGTTATTTTAATCAGTATTGTAAAGCAATTTAAACTATGCTGGAAGAGACTTCTTATGTTTTAACATATCATTCTCCCCCTCCCTCAAAGAGTCACTAAAAATTCTTTAATGTTTCAGTCATATTCTATAGTCCTTGGCAATAGCATGCTCTTTGTGCAAAGGTTTTAATTTTTTTGATCCATTTCCTGGCCCTAATACTGCCAGCCCTGGCTGGAGCAGCCAAACAGACCTCCCGGCTGTCCTGTGAAGACCTAGATGCTTTAGATAAGGCCTGGATGTGTTTGTTTGGTCCACTACAAGATTTAGCACCTTCAGAGAAATGCGAAGGATTGATTGTGCAGGAGGAGTCTTGATTCAACAGTGTCTCTGTTATAGGGTAAGCCTCATCCCTGCCTCTCCTGGCAGGGTATGCTGGGTGAATTGCTGTGCAGGTGACAAAGACCAAAATGCCAACTTGACTGGGCCGTGTGCTGCCTTGCAATCACCAGGAAAAAAATCATGCCTTGAGGCAGGAAAAAATAGGACTGGTAATTTCTAGGGCCTCATCCAGTTCTGGGGTCTCTGATGGCCACCAACCAGTTGGCAGTTCAGCACTGGCACTATCTTATGGGTAACTAAAACCTTAGGACATGAAGGTGTGTGTGAGTTGGTTCAGATACATGCTTCTACTTTAGATGTTTGCCTGGAAAATCTGTGCACCCTTCTTGCCATGGCATGAAAAAGATGCTTGCTCCTGTGGCTTTAGAGGATTATCTTCTCTGTCCTTTTAGGAGAGCTCCAGCTCCTTGAGGAGGAGGAAGGGATGCCTGTGTTCCCTCAGCCTGGGGTGTTGCTCCCTGATGGGCACAGGGCCCTCCTGGCTCCATGTGGCAGCACTGCCACCTTTGGCAGGGTGTCATCAGCTGCTGCCCTGCATGGTGAGGGGTAAGGGTGCTGAGGCAGCAGAGGAGGGCCTGCTGCATGGCTGCGTGCTCTCCCTTGTGTTACCTCTTCCTTCTCCCTCCATATGGGCAAATAGCTCTCCCATGCTGACCCCTGCTTTACCCCACAATTGTTTGCCTGTTCATTTAAATTCCAAAAGAAACATGGAAAAAAGAGGATCCTGCCATGTGTCAGCAGAGCACCCAGCCTTGCAGCGCCCACATCTGCACATGGATCCGGTGGTCCCGCTCCAGAAGGATTCCTCAGGAGAGAAGTTGGATCAATGATAAATCACCATGGCTGAGGCTGCTGAAGGAGTAAAGAGAGGGGAGAAAGCAAGTGCCTTCCGTTCCTTTTGTTGTCAGGGCGGCTGCATTTAGGGGGAGAGGCTGAAAAGGGAGGCTTCTTCTCTTAATCATCCAGTTCTAACAGAGGACTTCCAACTGTGGGCATCGCATCAGGGTGAATGACACTCATGGGGACACCTTGATGCTCTATGTGCTGTCCCTGCCACTTTTAAACAAGCTTTTTAGTATTTAGGATGTGTTTATTAAAGAAGGTTTGGGTTTTCAGATAGGTACTAAATCTCTGCGATGTGTCGAATTCCCTTTCTGTGAGACTCCAGTGCCAGTGCTGAACTGAGGGGAGGCGGGTGAACTTAAATTAACCCAGGAGAGGAGGGTGAATGCTGCTTTCAAGCAGCAGATGCTGCAGCACCAAATAAGCATATTGCACAATAAATAGCAGTCATGGCTTTAATTAGGAATTCAATTGAAGTTGGAAACCACTTGCCTACAGTAAAATTGTCCTATTTAACATTTCTATCAACATATTTTTTATCATTGGCATTGTTGCTTTTAATTTAACTTTCAATTTTAACTTTCAATGTTATAGATAAAATCTTTTCTTGAGACCACATTAATAGTTCTTTCTTTTGAATCTGTCTTGTACTTGAATCATAGTCACTGAACAAATCTGGGAGGCTCAGGCCAAAAATAAGCAAGTCTTTAAATTAGCTGTCCAGAATCTGGGATACTTGTGATTTTGGATCACTAGATCTATTGGGAGCTTTTAGCATCCACACAAAATGCCTTCTTTAAAACCTCTGGTCTGGTGGATTGGAAAGCAGTTGAAAGGTGACAACTCTCAATATATAGCCCAGGATTAGAGGAATAATAGCTTCACTTGCAAATAGAAAACGTGGGCTACCTAGAGGGGTTGAGCTTAAAGAGTGTAAGTGTTCAGGAAAAGGGAGAAAAAAGTAAGTGCTTGCTACATCCACCAGTGCACCTGTAGCTTACCTATTGTAACTGTGATTTATATTTAACTTGAGGATCAGCTATTTATTGTGTTGGCAGCCTGGAGAAGGCTTTCTACTCCTCTAGTTGAGGATCAGTGCATAACTGCCCCTGCAGACACCAGGAATCACTTATATGATGGCCACAGTAACGAGCCGAGCAAGGAAATGTGTGAGAGGGCTCCCATGATCTGTTTCCAGGGATCCAGCAGTCTCAGTATTGGACATCATGGCAGCTCTGTGCCTAGCTAATTTCATGTAAGGTAGAGATGGGACAGATGATCTGCTTGTGGGAATGCTTGGGATCTACGTGTCCACGAGGCTGTTGAACTGGGAGGCAGAGACCAGACACAGACCACCACTGAAGACAGGGGGCATACTCAGCAACATCTCCTCCATGCAGCTCTTCACCCCCATAGACCACAAAATGCTTCCCAACAAATACACACTTGTCTATAATATGATCACAGCTCTAAAATAATTAGCCTCTAATACCAGAATAGTGCACAACTCTGAAATGTAGGAAAGAACTTCATGAAGCGCTAGCGGGTAAAAAAATCAAACAATCCTTAGAAAAAAAGTCTTCTCTTGTTGTACAGAAAGGGGTAACTTCTGTTACCCCAAAGTTCCTCATCTCCCCTGGCAAAATCCTTTCCTGGTACAAGATCTAGGATTTGGAGTAATATTGGGAACATAAGCAGTAGATACCAATCAAACTTTCTTTAGAGCTTAATGCCATAGGTAACACCACTGTTTTCTACCCTGTATTTTTCCATCAAATATGGGCAGTTTCCAAAGTTAATAGGGAAATGGAGAACAAAACCAAGCCTGCTAAACTCTGCACTCTGCAAAGGCATTCCCCAAATTTCTCTGTGTTGAAGTAGAAACTATGTACAGGGTTGGGACTGTAGCAGACCCTTGTTATCTAGATTGAGATTGCAGGCTAATACAAGTTTACTAAATTGTAGACATCCATTTATTCCTACTCTGCTTAGGAAATAACTTTCCAAAGCCTAGATCGCACAAGCAATGTTTGTGCTGAGTGTTGTAAGCACTTACAAAGAGCTGAAATTCATCCAACATGAAGCTGGATGTAATCAGTTCAAAAGTACCATGGGAAAAAATGATGTATTAGTAAATATATCAAAGGGAAAGAAAAAAAAAAAAGACGACTAGGAGTGAAGAACCTGATAATGTGAGCTCAAACATATTGTTGAAAGAAAATATAGTAAGATAAAAAGAAGCAAACAAAAATTCTTTACACTTCTATTCTACTAAACTCTGAATTTTTCAAGTAACTTATGGGCAGTTAAGCTTCAGGAGACAGCCTCTGTGTCAAAAGTTTGACATACCATATTCCTTGAGCTCACTAAAACTCAAATATATCTTGAATTCACTTGTCACAAGTGGAGAAAATGGTGGATTTCCAAATTGTTTTGTAATTTCAAGCAATGAGTCATAATCAATAAACTATTCCCAGAACTATAGTTAGGAAGGGAATAAAAACAAAGAGAAAACACACAGGAAGTAAGGAAATAAGTTCCTAAAGAACTGTAGCTGATAAGATATTGGCTACTGATCCAGTACTGTATCCAGTTATTTAGATAGATAGTAGTATTTAGATAGATAGTTTTTTATTTGTCCGTTTGTTTGTTTTTGTAAATGTAAACAATTTTCCAACTGAACCACTTTTTTTCATTTAAGATTTATTTTTTTGGGGGTGATTTATTTTACTGCAACTCATTTTGAAAACATGGAATTCTGATTTCAAGTTTGGCCAAAAAAAAAAAAAATGCTCTCCCAGGGAAACTGTCCTCCCTCTGTGTGGAAACTACATGGAAAGAATGTCTTCAAAGATATATGGAGAAAGTATTTCTTAGAGTGGTTTATAAGACTTATTTTGTGAATGTTTGCAAGGCGCTTCGAGATCTTAAAATTTCAAAAATGTTTTTTTTGTTTGTTTTTACAGCCTGAAGTTTCTGTGTAACTGGAGTAGATTTCTGTGCAACCCATATGCACAGACTATGGCAAGAGAGTGAATGGGAGGAAACCTGACCAAACCATGGGATAAATCCTGCTGTGTTTGAGACATGTATATCTGCTAAAGTGTAAGTGACACATGTAGTCTTAAAAATAAACCTAAATCAAGTTCAATGCCTGAAGGACATCTGTCAGAGAAAAGCTGTAATTGGGGGTTTATCGTCCTTTCCCAGTTCCTTCTGTGAGTAATCTTGGATTTTCTTTGTCATTTTAAAACTCTCCAGGAGAATGCTTTGGAAGTGATTTCTTTATATTCGCTATCTTCCATTTTAAGTATGACCAGGATTAATATAACATATGCAAACTAAATCCAGGCTATTGCATTTACCAACACTGAATTTTTATGAAGATAGGGTAGCTTTTTAATAATCCTCTCTGGCTTTTATTTGCCCTCCTTTTTAATATTTCAATGGAAAAAATATTTGTTACCATTTGTTATTTTGCAATTTATTTTTGTAAAAGTCTATTTGTGTTGCTTTTGGCCAGAGAGGTACTGTGACTTGATCCAAATTGCCCTCCTCCTGGAGCAATCCATGGAAATGTTTTGCTATTGTGTTAGTACCAAACTGTTTCATATCTAGAAGACTGAAATCACAGGGACAAATGCAATATTTTTCTTTGCTCGACTTCTGTCTAATGAGCTCTGCTGTTGGGCAATTGGAGATCTTCATTCTAGCCCTCTTCTTGCTAGCTCCTGTGTGGCTGAGTGCATGAATTCTTAATACTCCCATTTCCCCATCTGTAAAATGGGAATTTTTATACTTTCTAGTTCTATAAAATTTATAATGCAATTAATTGGATATTGACAGAGCAGTCTGAGACCTCAGGTGGTAGGTAGTATATGTAAACATTTTGACAGTTTTATTATTACTTCTAGGTTAAAAATAGAAATGTTTAGGAATCACATTTGGAAACAGGCAAAGAGAATTTGCATGGCTGTTGTCAGCAGAAGTATTTTGACCATCTCTTACTATTTTATATAAAAAAAAGTTCTTGATCTTGAAATGAATCTATTTAAAATATAGCCCCATTCACAGAAGCTTTTCAGCAAGCTTTTTATATTAATAGGAAGGCCATTGTTTCTTGTAGAAAAGAAAGCTTCCTGCAGAAATGAAATAAGATAAAGAGTGAAAATAAGTTTGTGGGGTTTAGACCTCATACTACTGTAATATCAACCTATTAAAATTCAGTACAATGCATTACATTATTTGGGAATAGCGCTGGCTAACCCATAGAATCAAAACTGAGAATAATGGTTCTCACTATTCTTTTCAGCTGACCTTTTGCTTAGCTGTGAGCTAAGGTCATTTTCACTCTTGGTTGGGCTTCCTTGACAGCTAAGATGGCTTCTTTATGAAGATACTGAGATAAACTAGGGTCGTGCATTCATTTATGTTGCTAAAACCACTTCATCAAATACTGCTTCTATATAAAATACTCCTGATCTAATCAAGAAAACATCAGAATCCTGCAAAGTGCCCTTGTTAATCCTGTCACTTACTACCTAGACCATTTTTCAAGATGATTTAATTAGCAAAGTAAAAGAACTTACTATTCTTTCAGCATTATTCACACAGGTTAAATGTATGCTTTGGCTTAAGATATAAATAACTTGCACACACTACTAGAAAATACATGCAAATGTAGCACTAACATTTAAAAGCAAAGCTATAATCTTCAGTCTTTTACACCATAAGCCAGACATAATCTGATTTTCTGCCAATTTCTCCAGAACCTCAGAGTCATAGTAAGAGGTCTACCTTTGCTAATTTTCAGAGACAGGGTGAAAAAGAAATCTTACTAGAAAGAGCTATACATGGCAAAAGTATAGTTACATCTTATTTTTTTTTCCAAAACCAGAGTGGCATTCCCATACCAAAAATTCTAAATGTTCCTGAGAAAAGGATAAAGGTAAAGGAGAGAAACTTTAGCCAAAAGGAGAGGGGGAAAAAAAAAAGTGGGTAATATATGCTCTCTACATGTATGCTAACCCATAAAGTAAGGAGTTAGTGAAAGAAAAGTAAAAATTGCAACAAGAAACTCTGATGCAACTCTAGTTTATCCCTAGAAACAATTCCCCTTATTAAATAAAGTGTAGGCTTACTATAGCTAATTGTCAGCGTATTCTTTATTACTACTTCATAGTTATAACATCTGAGTGTTCCTAAGGTATAATTAAAGATTTACCTAGATTTATGAGACTTTATCATCACCAACAGGGTTAAAGAATGCCAGGGAGACCCATTGCATGAGGGTTTTGCTCAGCAGTTTCCACAGCAGTAAGGGCATTACAGAATTACTTCAGTGCTTTAGAAAAGCTTGACTGTTCGGCAATAATGTAAGAGGTATTAATAGAAAGGGAACAGTATGCATGTGTTAGGCCAAATGTGGGGCTTACTTTTTTTTTTTTAAAAAAAAAAAGAGAATTCAAAAGAACAGGATGGATGTACTTTGATGAAGAGTGAGATTACATAGAAACTTATGGATATCATTTATAACAACAATAATAATATACGGGAAGCAGGAGATACTGTGTTAATTCTCAAAGTCCATGCAGCCCTCTGAATTTCTTTAACACAGATATCCTTGGTAATAGATCAGTGCTCTTCACCTGAATTTTATGCAGCCCACACTTTTAAATGTTAACTAAACAGCGTTCTGTGCTGTAGCCTTCCGGATGTTACCATATTTATTATAAAACTGTTCATTTGTTGTATTTAGCAAACATTAAGATGAGCCTGCAAGTCCAGGATGGGATAGAAAAAATGTGTAGTGATATTTTAAGAAATTATGGTACCTTACATTCCAGTTTCCTATGCATATGATCAAGTTGCAAAAGCCAAACTGACTTTGATTGATACCTTATTTTTCAAAAGATTTCCCTGGCTTAAACAGGACAGACTGAGTGGTCAGAAACCACTGTTAAGCATTCACAATTTACCTTTCTTTTAGCTGCATTTAGGCATAGGGGGAAAAAAAGGCATTGGGATGGAAATGATTCCTATATTAGTGACAGATCCTTAGATAGTGAGTTGAATATGAATTTACCTATGCTTTCATACATAAATCTTGTCAGAAGTGACTCATTTCTCCTACATTCACAGGGTCTGTGTCACTGTAGTAGTTTATAGGGGGCAAAGGATGAAATTCTTGCCTGAGTTAAGTATAATAATCAATTCTACACATGGCCTGGAAACACTAATTGGTTATCTTGCCCTCTAATATTAGTCTTTTGCAGTGTGAATCTTTGATCCTTTGGGCAAACATTTCAGTTTCTGTTTGCTAAGGAAAGGTTTCATTCTGTGCATACAGCACATGGGTGCCTGCTTCTTATCACACTTGCTGCGACAGTGTAGAAAAGCTAATATTCGTTGCACATAAATTGCTTCTCATACAGGAACTTTCACATCCTCTTCTTTCCTTCTTTGCAAATTCAGAGTTGAAGCTATAATGGAAATTCGAGTCATGTGAAAGGAATCCAAGGTAGAGAAAGAATATCTGCTTCTGGGGGATGGATTGCCATTTTGAAAAAGGTGAGATAAGGGAAGTCAGAAGAATGTAGTAAACAATAAGATTATGTTATTTTGCACTGCTTTCCTATAAACAACTGATCTATAAAGCTGCTTTAACTAAAGAACCCTTAGGACTTTGAGCACATATCAGGCTCTTGTAAGAATATTAAAGTTGCACATGCAGACACTCGACTTTTAGAAAATTCTGGAATTTTAAGCTACTCATTCAAGCTGAACTCTGTTGGTGTCAGCTGGTACATATGTGATTTCACATTTTCTTTAGCTACCTGATTATGTAATTCTTTTTTCTATGGGATTTCCCCCCACCTCCCATTCAGCCCTTCTAGAGCACAGGATGAGCTAGTTTCTGGACATAAACTAAAGCACTGTATAAGGCAATTAATTATCTGCAAATTCCTTGCCTTACTAGCTCTAGCAGTTGAAAGTTAACAGGAACATGTTACGGCAAGCAGAAAAACAACATGAGAGTAAATAATATGCAAGAGAATTCAGTGAAAAATCTGTCTGCTCGCATGGGACATGGGGTCAGAATAGCAGACCTCCTGAGCTCTTACAGTGGTGGATAAAGTCAAACGAGCAGTAATTACATATGCAGGTCTGGAAGCTGTAGCATGTGGCCAGGATATGAGAGGCCTTAACTTGTGACCCAGACTTACCTGGGGACACTGGTGTGTTTATCTGCTGCCTGTATAATGGGAAAATTAGTATTGTCCATCTCCCTTTGGAGTGATGTCTTTAGTATTTTTAAGGCAATGTACTCTGGTAATAGGTGTCAAAGCAATTCAGCATTCCTTGCAGCAAATACATCTGAGACCAACAACCCATGTGGGAAGAGCTGCTGCTTTTCCTGAGTCGCTATGTCCCACCTATATACTGCATGATGCAGGGCTTGTGTGGAGAAAAGTCATAATTGAAGTCTGCGTATGCTACACTTAAGTAGAAGGCAGATTTGAAGTCATATGGACTGCCTAATTTTAGCATTTCCTATCTTGTAAGTGCTCAACTTTTGTAACATAAATCATAACCTCTCAAAAGTCTTAATGTAATTTCCTGGGAATTAACATATATATGTATATTTACAGACAAAGGAAAGGAAACAAATTCTGTTTTGTTCAGTCTTAACAGCTCCCTTCAGGCATGTGATTTGACCCTGATTCCTCAGGACAGATTTAAACTATTTGAATGACATGACTTTTTAAGTTACTGGCAGCAGGAAAAGGTTCTTGTCTTGGAAAGGGTGGGCTGCTGCAGCTATGCACTGAGCCAGGGAACCTAGACCAGATTGTGTATGCAAGCTCATGCTCTCTTGGCTGTGTGTGCCTCCTAACACTGGAGGAAACTTTTCTGCTGTGTGGTGACACAGAGGTGGAGGATGTGTGAGAAAGTCCTATTAAATAAAGGCTTTGCTACGCTGCAGGATGTGTCTACTACTGCTGTGTTGGCTGCAGGGCAGCTTGGCCTTTTAAAACATTCATTTTCAATCAGTACATGGGAATTCTGTGAAAACCCTTTAGACAATCTGAGAGCAGAAAGGAAGTTGTTTGCAGGAGGGAAGGAGTTAATGCAAAACTGCATTAAAGAAATAATGGGAGAACTTCCTTAGTTGCAGTAATTTATTCTTGTCATACTTTGAAAGCTGGATAGAAACAACAGATTTATAAAAAATTCTCAAAGGTATGGGTTTTAAAATGAAGAGTGGGAACTGAAGGGGAGCTCCTAGCCACCACTGACAGAAAAATCCACACCTATGTCTTGGCATAAGTGTGCAAAATTATTCTCTTATTCGTATTAACATGGGTTTTTTTGTTTGGTTGTGTTTTTTTTTCAACCTTTTGAAAGTGTGGTAAGATGGTAACTTGATCCCTTAAATGTTCATTCTTGTACAATAACTATTTTGACCCTTCCTTCAGAAGGCAGAACGGATTAGACTTTTAAAGGTATCCCTGTCCATAGCTTGTGCTGGCCTAGGAGATGGTAAGATTTCAATAGGAATTATAAATATGCATATTTTTGGGGATCTGAACTAGTGTGATTCCTGCAGTGTAAAACCCTGCTTTCAATGTGCTGTGAAGTATGGACAGTAATGAGAGTAATCTAAGAGCAAAATCTGTGAGAACAAGGGCTGAGAAAGTTATTTAATCTTTTTTTATTTTTTGTTTTTATATTTTTATATTGTATTGGGTTGGGCAACTTGATGCTTTTGAGCTTGCTGTAGTCTGTGATTTTGGTTCTTGTTGCCCCTATTGTCGTATTCCTCTTTTCGTGGTATTATGGATTAGCATTTGGATACATGTAAATATGTGGCTGGTCAAACGGTTTGGAAAGGTCTGTTTCCTCAGCGAGGAAAAGGTTCCTCGGTACTGATATATTTACTCAAAAGCCATGTGAGAAGTACCTTTTAACACTTACAGATATTCTGTCAGCAATAACATGACTTAAAGAAGAGGTATACATCCAAACTTAAGCCATGTCATTTCCTTGAGCAAACAGAACTCAGCAAGGACAGCTCTTCAGAAGGGTACAATTGGTCTCTTTTTTTTTTTTTTTTCTTTTGGTCCTAGTTTCCTATGGAAACAAAGCATATACAGTGTCAGAGGCTGTTTGGTTCATGCATAAATTGCTTTGTAATTGGGGTTCAAGAATTAAAAGATGGATACTTATTGCAGAATATTAATTTTACTATGATCTCCAGGCAATCAGGAAGGTAAAGGAAGAGTGTGGTAGTCCTCACCTGAGAGAAAAATTTCAGATGGTATTTGTAATTTATGAGATTGCAGAGAATATACACTGAAGGGAGGCCTTCTAGTTATGCCAGAAGAGAAAAAGCTGTGGATGGACGTTGCATCTTCATACATTTCGTAGTCAAGACTCCCAAGACACAAATGTACTAGAGACAATGTTCTGGAACAACTTGGTATCTTTGAAACTATGGCTTTCCATGAACTGCCCAGTGAATGATACTGGAATTGCAGTTAACATAAAATGTTTCTCCGTGTTTCATAATGATGTGATATTCTTCTCTCTTTGATGTCTAAATCAGCATTTTCCCAAGTGGGGGACCACAACCAACAGACTGTTTTTTTTGTTTTGTTTTGTTTGCTTTGTTACTTTTTTTTTTTCCAGAAGTTACTTGTTACAACAGATGTTTCCAAGAAGACATCCTAAGACAGGAAAGGTATTTTTGAAGCAGAGGGCTGCACTGCTAGCAAAGTGTTGTTTCAGCTACCAGTTGACTACTGCAAAGCCTGGAAGCACTCCTACCCTTGTGTTGTGGCTCCCAAGCTGGTTGCTAGGGCTCTTGGATTAGGAGAGAAAATGTGTTTCCCCATGGTCCGTTTGCACCACCAAGGGGAATTCAGCCTTTGAAAAGAATTGTCATTTCTGGCAGCTCCTGAGTGGGACTGGCAGACAGGAAAGGACAGTTGGAGACAGTTAAGGTCCTTCTAAAATGGTCTTTGCCATGAGGAAGTGATGTAGGGGTAGGAAGTGGTCCCCAAAAGCTAAAACATGAGGATGAGGAGAGGTCAGCAAGGAGATTTAAAAAAGATATCATGACCTGGGAAAAGGGAAGGACAGACAATTTTGAGCAGATATATATGTAAATGGTTGTAATAATTAACACTAATATTCACAGTAGTAGCAGCAAAACATTAGGGCTTATGGAAGCAGGACTAACCTACTGCTAAAATATTCCCTCCATTCCTTAAATGCTGATAAGTGTTTTTAATTTTGTTCTAGCCAGGTTAGTTATAATCTCAGTGCTATCCAGTTGTAGAGGAACACGTGGCCAGTCCTGTCATCTCTCACCTTAATGAGCACTGAAAGCGAGTAACTGGAAATTCTACTCAGTGCTCAGCATAGCAGTTCATTATATAAGTTCTACATATAGTTAAATTAGTAGCTTAGTTGACAAGAAGGTGACATAGCTCAACTTATTTTTTAAATTGCTTAGCTTTATCACTCTATTGAACAGATTGTTCAAGTATTTATAGAATACTGTGCTATAGCCAATGTGATCTGCAATTAAGGCAAAAATGGTCAAGTAAAATGACATGATCAAGCAGTTTAAAATGAGTTGACCTCTGATTGCCATCAAACAACCAGAGGTTGAGGCTTGAACCACAAAATCCCCTTTTTAAAATTCTTTAAGGAAATTGGGTGCTGGGACTAAAATTTGTTTTGACTGAAACTTTAGAAGAAAAATATCCATATTATAAGGCCAAGTATGTTGTTGCTCTCCATTGTGGTTTATGAGCATGCTGTTGAGTTTCAATGAGCTGACCCTATAGCAGAAGCTGTAAACCTCAGAGAGACTGCAGTTGCTGAAGCCCTAAGACAAGTATCTTGCCATCCTGAAGGTATCATGTTCCTGAAATTATATATATTAATATAAAATAATATTTTATAATTATTTTTTAATTAATATTACATTTTGGCTTAACAGCAGAAAAGGGCTTAAATTCATGCAAACCAGTTCAATTGAAAGGTCCATGACTTTGATTCTAGGACTCTCGGTTTCCAAGACTTTTACTCTAACCCTGAAAGAATGGGGAAGTTGTGTCTTTATCCAGGGCTGACTCAGAGAATATTATTCCAGATATAAAACGTACAAAATCAGATTTTTCATTAACACAAAGTTATCTGAGTAACTTCATTTTATGGGGAGTTTAACAATCTCTTGTTTTTGGAATCTTCACTGAAAAGAGACATAGGAAATAAATGAATTGTACAGAAAGAAGGCTCAGCTTCAGCCATCCCATTCTAAGATACTTACTTTAGAATTATGACTGCGACTTCTGAAGTGACATTTTTCTTACCTTGAAAACAAACAAACAAAAAAACCTTGTTCTAAATCCAGTATGTGTGTGGGTTTTTTTGGTGGTAGTGGTGGTAGTTTTTTCCCCCTCAACTTTCCTTTCCTAAGGATGCATTATTTGGACAAGGAATTTTTCATTAACAGTCAATTAAATGACTGGTGGCCAACTGCATGGAGGATAGTCTTGACCATCAGCACCTTTGGTGAATTCCTGTTGGTACTGGGAAAGTGAATAGGGACAGAGAACAAAAATTTAGAGGTTAAAGAATGCGTGTTCAGAGGAACCTTTGAACAGCAAAAATAGAAATATCTTCTCTGAAGGGACCTCAGCCAAGCAAAGAGTTAGTTTCCACTGATATAAATTTTGGTTTAGAGAGGTCTTGGCTGGTGAGGTTTCCTATCACAGGAATCAGCTCATCTGTGTGGTCAGGATGCTCCCACCCTCTTCTAGCACAGCCTCCAACACTCAGTCTGTGTTCTGCTCTCTTACGCCAGTGGTGAAAATTCTGTTGATTTTGAAAACAGCATTGCGTGTTTTTGTTGCTACTCTGGTCAGGCATTCTCTCAGTTTAAGAAACACCTGGGCATTATTATGAAGGCTTGATTTAAAGAATTAGCAATACATACATCTTGCAGATTCAAAGCAACTATGGCTGTTTCAAAAAAGCTTGTCCTACAAGCTGCATTGCTTCAATTCACTTGGAGGCTCTTCAGGATTTTTGGAGCAGTTGTCAGTGTTGTTTAGGTTAAAGGTTCTTGAAAAAGAAGTCCAGTGCTGTTAGCACTTCCCTCTAACACAGTAGACTATGTCTTGTTTCTCAATAACTACAAACCTTTTTGCTGCCAGGAAATATTTCCAGCTGATTTTGTAATAGAAGGAGTCCACTGGAGATGGGAAACAGATATACAGGAATATCTGACATCAGTCTTGGCCACAGCATCCAATTCTGCTTTTAACTGTGCCAGACCACTGTTGGTTTGAGGAAAATTCATCAGCACAGAATAATATGCTACATAGCAGAATGCAAAACACTCATCGTAACAGTGCTGATGTGTGGTTCTTGCTACCATGATCCAGATGCATCCTTAGCTACCACCCCCACACTTCTTTCAATGTCTTGGTTTGCTCTTTCTAGTGGTATTTTAAGGACTAATGTTGGAAATAGATTTTTCCTTGCTTCTCCCTCAGGAGCCAAGGAAGACAAGGAAGAAGAGCATCATTCACACTCCCCATTACTTCTCACAGAAGAATAACTGATTTTATCATTGGGTGTCTTGGTTTACTGCTGAAACTAATAGCACAGCATGAATCCCCTGCAGCTCTTCTTAGTGATTACTCCTGCCTGGCATTCAAGGGTCTTTGAAAGGCTTTTTGGGCTGCTTTTCGACATGGGAAATTTGTGAGGAGGAGAACTTTCTGCTGCCAAGGGGTGGCACGGCAAATTTAGTTTAGCAGCTCACCTTAATTGACTCTGCTGGTGCTTGCCATGCACTAAAACTTCACATTTCATCTGGTCAGCGTGGCTATGCACTGCATAGGTGGTTTGAAGTTGGATTTACCCTGCCATGGGAACTGTCTCCATCAATGAAAGGATGAGCCTGTGAGCCTAGTGGTCTGTGACAGCCTAGAATTCCAAATTGAAATGGCTGCACTGGCAAGGGGTGAGCAGCTGAATCCTCACAGCAGCTAATTCTTCTCCTGCTGCCTCTTTTTTTTTTTGTCCAGATAGACATTTTGTTGGTTGTGAACAAGTCTACACAGAGAGTGGAAAGAGATATAGGTGCTCTCCATACTCCCTCCATTTGTTTTCATATGATCAAGTAAGCCTCCTTCCCTTTGTGTGTGTGTGTGTGTGGCAAGACAACTTTTGTAAAGACATCCATCTTGGCTAGCTGTACAAACAAGATAAAAATTTTAGAAGTTGAAGTTCAATGCTATGATGTGATTTAACTGTACCTGTCTAAACCTCCCAAGCTTGACATGTCAGTATCAGAATGTGACATGTCCTCATCACAATGATGTGTGATGCCTGGGGCACTTCAGGAGTGCTGTTTAACCACACTACAATGTTTATGCTTAAAATGCCATTTACATTTTTTAGTTTTTAGTACCCCTGGTCTAGTTTGAGACCAGCGTGGAGCTCGTTACTAAACAGGTAATGGTGAAGAATCCAGACCAAGAAATGGTGGGATTAGTGTACAGATATTTTAAATCAGTCAGGAAGGAGCTGCAAGGAAGGTAGGTTTCATACATGGTCACCTCTTCTCTAGATGGTCAGGGCTGATGGGCAAAGTGTTAGCAAACTGCGTGCAAATGCATGCTTGTCAGTCCCCTCTGGGAAGGCTTGGCAGTCTGAACCTAACAGCCAGTGTTCTTTACTGGCTTTTTCCTCCTTTTTTTCAATCAGGAAAAAAAAAAGTCCATTTTTAATTCATTTTCCTCTGTGTGACAGCAATCCTAAGCAAGCAACCTACTCCAATGGTATAGGGCATCATGTGCTAACATGCTAGGCTCTATAGCCCAGCAACAGTCCTCTCCTTGTATGTGTGGTCTTGCTGGGAACAGTGTCTCTTGGGAATTACAGAAGTGAGTCTGTCATCAGGAGATTTTTGCAGCCAAATTTTATTTCCTAAAGACAAGATATTTCATTTCTGAGCTGATTTGTCTTTCACTGAACCTCAAACATTAAGACTTCTCTGCAAGATTTGAAGACCATTCCCATGCCAAAGAGGGGGTATTTTCATTTGCTTGTGATCCCCCCTAAGGTTACCTCCATTACCTTCAGCTGTGTCAGCAGGAGTTGTGAGAATTGCTTTTGTGTTGGGGCTAGAAAATGATAATTTTTCAAGACTGTTTTAAAACATCAGATGGGAACAGAAGTTCACAAAAAGTATTTCTTCATTTTTTTTTTAACAAACTGTTTCATAGCATATGCACAACTTAATATGGCATATGTTAACTTCAGTGTTTTAATTGATTAGCAAAGTAAATAGACATATATAATGGGAATGATCTGTCAGCAGATAAATCAGTAGCATCATGAGGCTTCAGCAAGGTGCATTCTTTCTTAAAAATGTACTTGTTTGGTGGTTATTTTGGTTGGTTTTGTCTGTGATTTAAAAGAAATTTGATACATTACCTACTGTGAGTTTTGCTTTCACCCCTGCAAGCTGTACTGTCTAGCAGCATGCAAATGAGAGATGGCTTCGCATACTGGGGGGAGGAGAAAGGAGAGGGATTAGGTGAACTACTAAATACACAATGTGGAATATTGTCATTGTTCCCTAGTGACCTTGGGAATTGACCTTAACCAAGAAGAAAGTAGACTGTAGGTAGTAGGTCAAAAAGTTTGATTCAATGGGGCTAGATTGCAAAAGGCATAGGATGGGGAGGAACAGGCCCCAAGTTTATTTGTCTGTGAAGCAGAATTTGGATTTATCCATATCTGCGTGTATATTATCCCCTGTTTTTCTAAATAAGTGAGGAAAACTCTTTACGTTCTGTTACAGAAGAATCTGAAGAAAACTATTTCAGGGGCATGTCGCAAAAGCTGGCTCTTCTCTCCAAAAGCATTTCTACAGGCTGTCAGCTGTCTTTGTCCTAGTAAAGGTTTTAGGCCAGAATAGGTCTGGGGGATTGAAGATACCAAAACACTAAGGTTAAAGAAAGGATTGAGAATTGTTACCTGTCCCCATGCATAAATACAATTTCAGTCTATTACATGTCCATGTGAAATACAGGCCACAGTATGATAAAATGTCCCTCATAGAGCTTGAATTGCCCCTGTTAATATTCCTATTAACTCTAACTTCATACTGAATTTTGTAAGTTCGCTAGTTTTGAATGATTGCTTTATTGTTGGATTTGCTTTACTGTAGCTCTAATTTTCATCAGAAAAATTCTGCTCAGACAGCCATGTCAAACACTCCATTCCAGCTCTAAGCAATCCCGTTTCTGTTGGCAAGTTTGTGGACTTGAGATGCTTTACAATCAGGGCTCTCAAATGCGGGCATAACTCTTAAAACACAACTGTTATTCTTAGTTGCTGCTCTATGGACAGCTTTCCTGAGAGACACAGTCTAAACAGCTCTTCTAAAATCAATCATTCCATCTAAAGTATTGCAAAAACATGTAGGACAGCCTTAGATTATTTCAGATGCAGTAGATAAGCACCGTTATTTTTTAACTTGTACATGGGATGTAGTTTTTTCCACAGTTTTGATAACCTTTTGTGCACATAGCAGTTAACAGCTGAAAAGTATTTTTTCATTAAAGCGTATCAGCAAAATACAAAAGCATACATCCAGTAGAACAAAGGCTTTGGGGACCAGGACTTCTTGTTGCTACTCTCTGCATGAAGCTGACCTTGTCTGTATTCTATAATGGAAGTTACTTCATCATCCAGCCTTGAGCCTCTCCTGAGAAAATACTGCCAATCACGCTGAATTGTGCCAAAAGGCATACCACCTATGTCATGCAGATGACTGTCCACTGTGGACTCAAATGAGACCACCAACTTTTAACCCTAACAGAACTGAGAATTTGTTTTGTTTCAAAGTAGAGACAAGTACATGGGTCTACAGGGTGCTTTTGTTTTTACATTAGCTTTTGGAAGGTTTTGCAAGGTTTGCATACACAACTAAAAACAAAGGGGGAAAAAAAGGAGGCTTTATTGATTCTCTAGGTATTATGCAAAAGCCAGTCGCATTCAAAACTTGATATTTAGCTGACCTGTAATATAAGCTTTAAAGAAATTGACTGTTAATTTTGTTTGCTTATTTTGACTTCATATATGGCTCCATTTTGAGTGTTTCATTTAAAAATATGGGGGAGACATGATACCCCCAAAGACTTTGTTATGAGATATAAAGCTCTTCAAAGTCCAGTATACCAGTTTCAGTATATCTAATGTCCCCAGTTTAATGTGGGAAGTTTGCAAAGATCTTATTGCATAAGATCTTAGTATTTTGTTAATTTTTGCAGCATTTGTTCAGACTCAAATTTCCCATTTGAACGTTCTCCCTTAACTACCTTCATCAGCCGCGGATCATAGGGCATTGAGGATCCTGGCTAACAAAGCTAGGAAAAAAGTATTTAGCAGACAATGACCGTAAGCAAATTTGAAAGACCCAGGCCAATTACAAATCATATCCTTCCTCATTCAAAATCAAGGCAGCATTCTACCTCTTCTAGGGCCTTTCTGAGCCACCATTAGCATTCCAAATTTGATGCAGCAAAAAGCTCATTTGTCCCCACAGGAAAAATACAGATTGATTTCTCAAAGTATGGTCCATTATCTTCCTCGTGCCCTCAAAGCCACGTTTGGACTACAATCAGTGGTGTTAGCTGAGCATTAGTCCTGATAGTCATTTGACCATTAATTCTTTTGGTTGTTGTATGGTACAAACATTAAGTTAGCTCATCACTAGGAATCATCATTAGCCTGAGCATCACCTGACCTGGCCTGCTGAAGGATTTCATGTCCTTCACTGTTGTATCTTAGCACTGATGTCAGACAGAAGGTCACATTGGGACCTTCAAATTCAGAAACCTTTATAAAACTTTTAAAGGGAGAAGGACCAAGCACACACAGATGCATATAAGGCCAAACTGTACTCCTTAAGTTAAAGAAAAGCCTTAGTTCTTTATCCCGAGGTATATAATATTGTATGATGTTTTTCCTGGTCAAAATCAGGTTAAATTGACTGCAGCGAAATGCAAAATATAAATGACTTTGAATTTAAGAAAGTCATAATAGAAATGATGAAAAAACTTCCTATATTGTACTTGTTAGTATGAGTTAGATGTTTCTAATCTCAGGCCCCTTTCAAAAGCCACATTTCATAAAAATTTTTTTAGTGCACCTGTTCTGAGAATGGAAGGTCAGTGACATGACAGAAAAGGCCAACCACAACACAGAGTACTGATGCCTCCATAGAACTATCAGCATACGTTGGTGAAGATGTCAATTTATTGCAGCATTGTAACAGCTAATA
The DNA here is from genome assembly GCF_964034855.1 of Anser brachyrhynchus. Classification (NCBI taxonomy): domain Eukaryota; kingdom Metazoa; phylum Chordata; class Aves; order Anseriformes; family Anatidae; genus Anser; species Anser brachyrhynchus. Next base: position 21,166,315 of record NC_137707.1, on the reverse strand, counting down.
AACCCTATGCATTTCAATAGTTTCTCAACTTGTGAATGTTTTTCCAGTTTTCATATGTCACACCTGAGTCCCTTTTCTAACAGACTTTGTCTGTGCAGAACTACTTGATTTCTCTATTGAAAGATTTTAATGTAATTAAACTGATTGCTGAAAAAGACATCATTCTTGTTTTAATAAGGCAATTTACATATTCAATAACTTTAGACTTGCTTGCTGAAAGACAGTTTGAAAGTTTATTTGTATGTTCTTTCACTCAAATGTTTTGAGATTCTCTCCTCTTGTTTCCATTAACACACTGATAAATGAAATCAAAATATGAGGTAGTTTCTATATTTTTCAGAATTAGAAGCTAAATTGTAACAGGGGCCTTGATTTGAACTTAAAAGTGTTTTGTCATTGATTTCTATGGGTTTTGGCCCTAAGAAAGCATCATGTGATTTTTTTTTCCCCCCTCACAGCAATCTAAAGTAGAATGAACGTACAGCAAATCATCAAGACAGCATAATTTAGTACTTGGTAGGAGTAAACGATGCTCAAAGCCACATTAAATTTTAACAATCACCAGAGATCCGTTCTGTACTTGTACATGAAGTTTGATTTTAAAACACAGACTTTAGCTTGATTTCTTGTAAATATTTTTATTAAATGCCAACAAGTACATTTCCTGTCACCAATAAAGCTTAACTTCTAGTTCTAGGCAAGGATGTGCAGTAGTACCATAATGGGATATCCTTTTATCTTTTTACTCCAGTTATGCAGATCTCCTGATCATTTTTGTGCTTATTATGCACAATGTAGTTCTTCCTGGGTTTGCAAATGAGCCACAAAAAGAGATTGATTTTTACAGATGTTTGCTATTCAATACTGGTTGATAAATGTTTTAGATGTGGTGTAGAGCTCATAATTAAGGGTTTACATTCCATAGGCTAAAACCTCTTAACATAAAACATTTATTAGCTAATACATACCACAGCTGCAGGTAGGTGTATTGCTATTGGGAGTGTGTTATAGATGTGTTGATCTCAGAGATCAGGTTACTGTTTCTGCTTCTTTAGTTCCTTGAGTAAAACGCTTACACGCAGTAGGAAGGTCTGTGTCTGGTATTTGCTTCTTACAGGAGTTTGAACTTTACTACAAATACATTTTCTCATGCATATGGATGGCTTACAGGAGAACTGACATGGCTTTTGATTTTCATTTTGAGCATACCTGCTAGTTTCATCCTTTTGTATAGGAGTAACAGAAAGCTCGTGCTTCAGCTCATGAAATTAAAAGATTTGAATGGAGTAAAGGCTTCATCATAGCCCTTGGCTAAGCGACCATCTAGAAATGCTTCTTGAATGCAAGATGAAATCATATGAAACCAGTCGTGAAATCTTCTTTCAGTGAACACACTTCAGGTTAAAAGTTAGATCCTAATACATTTTCCACAGAAAATGGATAAAAAAGTTTATATCAAGGGAATGGAATGAATGCTACTAAGAAGTCACTCACCATTTTTAAAGTTCTCGCAGTGAAATAAGAGGACAAAACTAAGAACTATAGAATTACATTTTCCTCCCTGTTTTCCTTGTCTGACCCCTAGTTAGCTATGTCTTCATTAAAAGAACAAAACTCAGAATTTCACACCCATTTAACACCAAGTTAAGTATCACTTAACCCCTTGGTACTGACCAAATGTATCCCCATTAAGCAGAGTTTTTGTTAGTACCATCCCAATTAAACAGCAGTCACAGCTATTCACTAACATTATACCAAATTAGTTTCCTGGGAGGTATCTTAATAAAGCAACCATCCCAATTAAACCTGTCCTCATTAGATGGAGGATACAGTATTACTATTTTATTGTAATTGAAAAAAGGCTCGTGGTCCCATTTCATATAGTTTAGCTACAGAATTATTAATAAACAACAGCCCCAACTAATGTATTAGTGCTGACTCAGAATATAATAACATTGACCTATTAAATATGGCATTTGCATGTAATCAGTGGCTTCTTGCTGTAGTTTTCTGAGCCACTGGAAAACAGAAGGATTTTGTCTTCTTGTGATGTCCTTGTTCTTCTTCGTTGACATCATCATATTTAGTCTGTACAAAAGAAGTGTTGAAAAACATAGAAATTGCTGACTTAGGCTCCTTGGAGCTTTTGGAGGCGATGAGTGTGATAAGCTGGAAATCTTTTGAGCTTATGGTGTTTGCAGTTTCCAATATGTAATTCAGATACTTTGCTAGCTCTAATTTTTAGCTTTAGCTCCAGTTGTTTTCTAATACAATCCTGAAAGGGTGAATTTGGACAACCTCATCTTGGCCATTTTGAGCACATATGCTAGAACTAAGTCTTTTTGGCTCAGCTGTAACTTGAATTTAATGAAAATGACAGATAATGCAGAGCGCTGTGTGCCTGCCAAAAAAGAGGATATTTCCCATGAGATAGCACCTGGTGATGCAGAAATAGACACTATAGATTTGTGATTGGCTGGTACTTACCAGTATTCATATCTAGTCAGTATTATCAACCACACAAGATCACATCTTGGATAATAACAGCAACAATGGCAAGCATAAAAAATTACTGCAGCAAAAAAGGGAAAAAAATAGATCAATTATGTCAATTATATGGTAGCACTTTTTCCCCCCTCACAGTTTCAACACTGAGAAAAGGTGGCATCTATCTCTGATCTAATTATTCACATGCTTATCCGTTTTGTTTTTCTTTTCACTTTTCTCCTTTTACACACATAAAGGATCTTCCTTTTTAAAAACAGGGTAGAATCAAACGTGTTTACATTCTGTATGTGCCTTACATTTTAGCAGCTGAATAGTTGGCTACTTGCAAATAAAAAAGCATAAAGAGATTCTTGTGTTGGTTTTCTCTAAAGGGATATATATTGAGATGACCTTACCTGGGAGCAAAAATGCCATCAGCCAGAAAACTGCCATAAATTAAACTGCTATTTAAGCCCTGATTCTAGTAAAAGGGTCCGAATTTCCAAGGTGCCCCTAATGGGTCTCTGCTCGATGATAATGGAGCATTTCTCTGAAGGAGTACATTTACCAAAAAATAAAAAATAAAAAAAAATCATAAACACAATGTCAAAGAAAAAATCAGCCTCCTTTTATTAGGAAATGCTGTAGGAAACTCCAGCAGGTTTGGGAAACCACTGCTTTGCTGAGTTTAGCTTACCTAAGGTGAGATAATGAACAAGGTGATTCTGAAAAAAAAATACAAAAATCGTTAAGCAGATCTGTAAATTTTATAATGAATCATTTCAATTAGATTCAGGCAGTAGCAGATGTTAACTCATTTTGGCACGCCCAAGCTTTGAGGTTCTTAGGCTGAATTTCTTTTTTTTTTTTTTTGGTGGAAACTTGATGAATCTCACACTTAGAACTGTGCATGAAAAAATGTGTTATGTAAAAATGGAGCAAATGGGCCCTTCATTTGCTGATTAATGGGTCAAGCCTCTCTTCTTATACCACAAGGGGGTTTTAATGTGAGAAAGTGGTAACGGGTTCACAGAGATAAGCTGGGGCTTAGCGCTGCTGGTGAACCCAACAGTATTTCTGTGGCTTTTCTTGAGATGTCCTTACAGTTGTCCAGCTGTGCCATGCAGAAGCAGACATTCCCATGTGTGACACAGTCTGCGTGTGTTTGCAACCATGGTAAAACATTTGTTGTTTCCAATAGGTTTGCTGGACAGTTGCATTCACGTGGTAGACTGAGAATTTTATTTTTCTCTTAACAAAAGAGGGATCAGATGAACTAGCCACCTATATTCACACAGAATTCTTTTTAAAGAACATTTTTAAAGGCCTTGTGCTAACCCAAATGGAGGCTGTGCTGTTATATAGGGTCTAAGTATTCTCTCCTATCACTTTGCTCTCTGTCTAGACCACCTGGATGGCTAGTAAGCCTTCTGAATTCCGTCTTGCTCACTCTTAACCTCATCTGCTGTCACGAGAAGGATGTAGTTGGTTTACACTGAGCAGCTAAGTGGGTGTCTCCGTGATGGCCCTGTCTGCCTTTGTACTGGAAGGGAATTTCTGCTGGCTCATAGCGCTTCCTGAAAGAGCTGTCTCTTTAAGGAGTTATCTCACATTTTCAGAAATTGACTGTGAAAATTCTAAGTAATGGTGCGACATGATCACACTCACTTTCCGTAGTTAATCCTTCACTAGGGGTCAGGCGCTTTCCCTGCTCAATGAGTCATTTGATTGTCATCTACCTTGCACAAAAAAACTACGAAGCCCCAAGCACTGTCTGGTAAGGATGACAGGCAGTCACAGTGCTGAGCTCTGTGCAGGAATAACTGAGTTAGAAAAAAGCTGCTGGCACTGTAATAAAGCGTTTAATGGACAGACAGCCTCTTTTACCTTCCTTGGGGTAACACTAAATCCCTTTTTATTGTAGTTTGCACAGATGTTAGTGAGTTATCCATTTCTCTAATCATACTAGAAGTTGGCACATCCATCTTAAGTAAGAAGACCGGCCCACTCTGTTTTTGAGAGTCCTTTTTCTAATAAACTTGTGTCAGTTTCAGGTCAGTTTCACCAATACAAATAAAATTCAAACAAATAAAAAGTATATTGTCTCATGATGAGATGTATGTAATTATGTCCCTTAGGTCAGTTTAAATTTACAGAGGGAGTTACACTGTGTATAACCCTTACTGCAATCTAGATTTTCCTTCTGCTTTAAAAAATAAAACAAAGCCACTCCAATATTTAGACGATATATTGTAGTTATACGGTATTCTCAGTTTTGGAGCTGAATGCTCTATATGATTCATTTTACTTTGCAATTATTTGTATGTATATAAATGCATCATTGTGTTCTGTGAACAATATCTCCCCTCCTCCCTCCTATAAATCTTTGTGAATGGAATCCACTTGTTTTGTTTATTTCCTCTACAAAGTGATGCTAACTGGCTCAGTAAATGCAGAATATTTATATTTGTTTGTATTCTTCTGCATGGTGCTGAAGAGATTGCATCCTCCTGTTGAAGACTTTATTTCCCTTCAAGTGGTTATTCCTAAATGCAACACTTTTTTTTTTTTTTTTTTTTTTTTTTTAACAAAAAGAAATGAGAGCTGGAGGGCTGAGCAGGGGGAGAGAAAAACCCTCAGCCTGGATCCTGCACAACAAGGTGCTACATGCTTCAACTTCTAGCATGCTTACAAAGGTCAGCTAAAGTTCAGGAAGGGATAAATGATTGCTACTTTGAGGGGGTCCGTGGTAAGCCTTGTTCTTTTTTGCACTGAGTTGATGGGTTCACAGCGGTAGCTGAATTTTGATAGATTGGCAGACACTGAAAGGAAATGCTAAATCTGCCACAGGGACTCTAACTAACTTCATTTTCTAGGGGAAAAGGGTAAGAGACAAGGGGTACTGTTCAAGGGCAGGACATCATATGACCTGGTCAACAAAGCTACCAGTGTCATTTGTTTGGATCCTTGCCTTGTTGTACCTGGCTTCTTAACAAAAGACCTTACCAGCAGGGTGGGCTATCAAAATAAACATTGAAGGTTCAGGGGTTGATGCTAGTCCTTTGTGTATGTAAATTTACTGCTCTCTGGGGTCTCACTGTAAATGAGAAGGCCCGTCTCTGTTGTGTTTCCTGGTAAAATACTTTTAATAAATAAATCAAAGACTATGGAACATTAACTATTTCTCACCAAAATGGAAAAAAGTATGTTTTTTTTTTGTTTGTTTTTAACAGTTCCCATACTTGGCTATAAAATAATAATAATTAAAAAAACCCACTCAGCTTCCAAATACCTTGGGCCAAGTTACACTGGCAATCTTGCAAAATTAAACCTAACCTCCCAGGTTGGCTGTTGAGTTTTACATCGAGCTGATGCACTGAATATGTCTGACATTTTATACATGTCTTGAAATAAATAAATTAGTGATTAAGCTGAAGGCCACGTTTCAGTAAGGTCAGTTTTATGATAGGGTAGGTACAATCTATGCACATCTGACATCCGGTTTGTAGAGGTAACTGTAAAGACTTTATTCACAAACTGGGCGATTGTGCACCCAAATGCTTAATTAAGTGCATTTGTCCGGGTCATTAAGCTGGTTGTATACTCAGTTGTGAAAACTGTGTTTCCACTTTGTTGTTCTTTTAAATCTTAACTTTTCTTTGTAATCTCCTAACACCTTCTAGTATGAATGAAAGAATTTATGCTTTAAGAGAAAGTGGAGTTTGAAATGTTTGCAAGGGAATCTGAAACCATGTAAAACCAGCTAACGTTTCAGATTTCATCAGAAACTCAAAACGCATCAGTGATTCTCCAGGTTTACAAACCATATGGTGAACCTGAGTCTAACTTTCAATGACCGCAGTCTGATTTATGGTTTTCCATGGCAATTGGTCAAAAACTGTGATTTTTTTCCCAGGCTACAAAGGAAACTAGACAACCTTAAGTGATTTGACTGAGAGTTGGGTTTAGTCTGAAGTCACAACTCAGAAGCTGACTGGAGGTTTTTATTGCCATAGCTTTTTATCCTGTCCAACCATGTTATCAGTACACTAAAACTAACATTGGCTGCTTTTCTGGCCAAATATTATTAAAGCCATTGGCTCCATCTCTTTGTTTATTTTCTAAGACCACATGGGGAAGAACAGAAAATCTCATTTTGATTTTCCTGGTGGTGATGGTTAACAAGGAGAAAGCTCACCAAACCTCCATGAATCACGCTCTGGACCAGTATGGGTTAATTTAGCTTTGTTTCCGTTTCTGGGAACAGGACAGCACACATTGCGGGAATATTTTTGCCTAACAAAGAGCAGGTCCCAAAGCACTTTACCTCACCCAAAACAGATCTGTGGGCTTTCTTCAAGTACCACCCATTTTGAGTTAAGCAACCCAAGTCAGGACACACAAGAGGCAATATCTGTTTATTGGAATAAAGGAGAACTGGAAAGGATTAGAAGGTGAGTCAGATAGTATCCTACAAAAAGGAAGTAAATGACGCATGAGGCTTGAGAGCAGGTTGCTTTTTTGTATTTCTTTCCAAAAGGAGAGCAAGCTTTTTTTTTTTTTTAAAAAAAAAAAAGAAAACTTTAGTGAGATGTTATATACAATATTGGAGCCAAACCCCACACCTAAATGAAACAGGAAAAATGACTTTACTCAGCTGTCTGTCCTTATATGCTGGAGGTTGAATTTCTGCTCAAGCTAGTGATTTTAATGAATTTTAGATGAAAATTTTAAATAAATTATAATGGGGGAATTTCAAAGGTTATTCTAATCTGACATATTTTGGTTTATTCTAATTTAAAATTCAGAAACTGGGATGGAGTTGAATTGAACAAGCTTTTTTTACAGCCAATTCAGCTGCTGTATTTACTAAGCTTGTTGCTGTGTTTGTCTGCCTCCTGTGCCATTGAAATTGGCCATGATCTCCTATTTTTAAGTTTTACATTTTTGGTCAAGAATCAAGATTGCCATATTTAATTGAAATGTTTTGTGGGTAGGATGTAAGTTCTATCATGTGCAATGTAATCAGATGTTGTAATCTTCCATCGTTACAAAATCAGTTGCCTTTATGAAAAGTACAGTAAAATGATAGGTAGCACTTGGGATTTGTCAAAGGCAAAGGGTAGTTTTGCCCAGCTGAATTCTTCACAGTGTTGTAGCTTAAGGTGTGGTCTTGAAAGACCGCTGGTTTGCAGTATCCTGGAATGTGTTTTCACATCTGTTTCTCCCCCAGATAAGAGCATCTTTCTTTTGATAAATACATCAGCAGTTAATCGCATGTCTTTGGGGAGGTGTGTGTAGGCTTTCTCCAGGCAGATGTGAAGAAGGTCTGTCTGAATTGTGAGCTGACTAAGAATGGAGTGAATGTTAGTAGTGTGGAGTTCAATCTAAGATATCTTGTTTGGGATCAGTGCTGTGCCTACCCCCCGTCTTGCAGCCTGTAGGCAAAGAGGAGTGCATGGGACCTGCCCTGGGGCTTGCAAAATGCCATGTGGAGGTATCTCCAAGGAAGTGGTTGAGCCTCTAAATCACCAGCAGTAGAGTTACTGCTGTAAGGGCAAACATCACTATCAGAGCAAGACAGGGATGGCTATGACCTTCAAAGCCTGCTGGAGAAACCATGTTTGTAAGTGGTCAGCTCTTAGGACCTAAGAACAGACACTGCTGTATCTTAAGCTGAACCACTGAGTCATGCAAGCGGCATGCAGGGCACAGAGCCCACAGCCTGTACATAAAACCACTGATCTCCTGGCGCTGTCTTCCCAGGGGTTACTCAGTGGTACTGAATCTCTCTTTCCTGATGTTCTCTGTTCTGACTTCTCCTGATATTTTCCTTAAATTTTCTCTTTTCTGTGGGCCAGAGTGGATAGGAGTTGCTGCTTGATGACATGTCAGTGTTTCAGTTTATTTAGCTCATCTTTTGAACTATAATTCCAGGTTCAGAAGCTCCCAATAAGCATCACTTTCCAAACAGTGAATTTTATCTTATCCCCAGAATTTTAAAGACATTCACAAGGCACCGAGCTTGATATTGCTAAAATCAGCAGTGTTTGTAGTATAAAGAAACAGATGTTTGGCTCCAGAACATGGGCACCACCTTCTAACAAAGGTACTTCCCTAAACGCAGATCCAAAGGTCACTGTGTTTCTCCTTGCTTCCATTGCACAGATGGACAAGCCTATCCTGAGGCAGTCACATTTTCTGGCTCTATTATACCCAGAGTATTTGTTCATTCCAAGGAGATTCAATACCAAATTGTGTGACTCTGATAAGCTTGACAAAAATAAGGGCCTTGTGTTTGCTGGAAGAACAAATATACTGGCTTTCGGAGCGATATGAATCCAGCAGGAGAAAAAGGCATAATTAATTATGTTAGAGCCAGTTCAGGGACAGGAAAGTAATGTCTAGCATTTCCATCATTACTCTGCAAAACCACTCAAAACTTAAGGGGGCTTCCTAAGAGCACCCTCAGGGATGTGGGAATCCAAAACACAGGTGCCAATTGCACATGCCCAACTCAAGTAAGTAGCATGGGCCTGCCCTCACTTTCAGCTGGCCCTGCTTAGAAACAAAATTCCTGCAAAACAGGAAAGTTCTTGCAGATGGGAATAGTTTTCATAATCTTAACCTTCCTGGTATACCTCAGTGTGCTGCCGATTTATGGGTATCGGAGTGTGCATCTGCCTTGACTTTTTATTCTTATTTTTTATTTGAAAGGAGGAGTATTTCTTTGAAATTAGAGACCCTGATAGCTCTTCATGCCTGGTGTATACAATTGAGGTCCAGACCTTGTGCAGAACATTTAGGGGTATGAAATCTTTAATTGTTTGTGAATCTGTTGTTTAAAATGTGATCTTAACAGAGAAAAAGAACAGCCTGATTGGGCCAATGGATCAGGCTGCCATCATATTATCCCCACAGGTTTTCAGGCACAGCATTGGAGAAAACAGTAAATCAAATAGTCAGCTGAAAATAGATATGGCATACTATTACTGAGTTCTAATTCTCTGTGTGACAGACATTTTTGAGAGTTTTGAGTAATAAGCGAGGAACATCTCCACATTCCCAATCAGGAAATCTAGTCTAAAACTGCTGACTAGTTGTGTGCCAAGGCTTGTCTACTGCAATGAGAGGAAAATGTACAAAATACAGTGCTGAAGCAGAAGGATCTGTGCTTGGCTCAAGTTACTATATCTTTGTTGCTTACTTCATAGGTGGTTCCTTTTACAAAAATGATAAAATTTTTAAAATGATTATTTTATATTTAAATGGGCTGAAATTATAATTTCCTTCGGTACTCAAAATCTGTAAGTCAGACCGATATCCTTTTTGATTGTTTTATTAAAAACACTAGAAACAAATATTTCTTACAGAAGGCTCTTGACTACATTTAATCTAGGTTTGTTTCAAGGTATCGATGGTCTCATGACATTCAAATGCATTCAGAAGTTGGTGTTCAAGTAGGTTTTCAGCATCATTTTCTGGCTCATCATAGGCTGTATTTTTATTTTCTCCCCAAGGTATTTCCTGTAATTCAACAGAGGCCTTTGTGAAAGTTTTGGAAATAGCTTAGGCAATCTTGAGGTCCATTGTTTGAGGACTCTGACCTCAGTTTTTAATTCAGTGGGCCCACAGCTATCTATTGCTAGTAAATTCTGTTTTCCTCCCAAACAGAAAAAAAAAAAAAAAAAAAAAAGCCTGGAGAATTCCTCCTCTACATTACTGCCAGAGGAGAGTCTTCTGTAGCAAACTGACTTGTACCCACATAAACAGTGTGGCAGGATACTGTATGTGATAATTGTATGCACTGTTCAAAATATTTTAAATGAACTTGTTCTTACAAAGAAATAAGTTATGAAGTTAACTTTTACATGTGTGTGAATAATTAAACTATTGTCACTACTCAAAATTATCTATTGTTAACTTACATCATTAAATCTTGCTTCTTTGCTAAAGAATAATGAAAAATACACTTAATTAACAGTTATTGCAAGCTCGAGGCCATCGATAACACAGTTCTCAGATTGAATTTCACAAGTGTGTTTTGTACTTGACTTGAAATTGCTGCTTTATTCTAAAGCCCTGCACAGTGATGTGGGCATAACAAATTTTGTATCACAAGAACAAACCCCCTTAGTAAATTGTCACTGTTGGTTAAGATTAGGTTGCTACAAGCAAACAAGTCGAATGTTATTTTTTTTTTCCAGTGCGGAGGGCGGAGTTATGGTTTGAGCCTGCTGTTTTAGTTGCTTTTAGCAAATTTATGAAAGGCTTTTGCTGTGTGCCAAATATGACAAAATCCCACCCCTTTTGCCTCTTAGCTTCACTGTGCCAATCCATCAGAAGATTTTTGGGGATTTTGTAGCAGTTCCCTGAGGAAAGTGACTCTGGTTAATTTCCTTGTTGTTTCGATTAAAGAGGTGATAGGGTTTTTTTCCTTGGATATTGTTAAAGAGGCTTGCCAGCACTGTAAAGAATGTGCTGCATTCTTCAGATGAAATAAGGCCAATCAGTGGAATAATGAGGAAAGTAATATCTCCCTAGAGAGTCTGATTGGGTTTTCATCAAATCAGCCAACCTTTTCCAGTCATTTACACCAATGTTCACTCCATGCAGGGTGTTATGCTGTCTCAGATTCTTTCCTCCTTTTAAATCCCTTGTGATTATTACTGATAGCTAAATAATTAGGATGAGGCAAATTTATGTGTATTGTATATGTTCTCCTTTTTTAAAATTAATTATTTTGCTCTTATTTTTTCACATATATTTTAAATGTCTCTCCTACCCTGGAAGCTATTCAAAAGAAGAGAGGCATATGCAGGAGAGCTGGAAGATTTATTCCTTTGTGACACTGAATGTCCTTTTATTTTTAATATGTGGGGCAGTCTCCCCTGAATGGAAGGTTACCTACTGCTATGTCTAAAATCCCATGACAAGGTGCCCAATTCTTATTGTTAATTAGAGCCTGACACATTTATTTTTATTTATTCATTAATTTGCCTTTCCGAGATAAACCTCTAAAATGAGCCGTTTAATTTATTGGGGAGTGAGGAGAACAATAGTTACCACGATCTTCCCTTATTTCTTGTTCTTTTCTCTGTCAAAAGCACAGTGTTAAATGCACGGGGAACATCTCACTACTGAAACACAAATGCACTCTTTCACACTCATGCAGAATTCAACCCAAGAAAATAGTCCTTCCAGCTCAGTGTCTAGCTTGTGCGTGTGGCCTCCCACCGTACCTATGTGCATCAATAATCTGTCCTCACAAATATGAGGATTATGGTGTGGGGCCGGATCCTCCTCCAGTGTAAAGCAGCTCAGTTGTGCTGCCACCAGGAGCTGCGCTGACTTATGCACCCGCAGCGTGTGTCCCTTCAGGTGCACATAAACACACGGCAGGTCAGCGGCTCGTACATCACCGACCGGCTGATTCCCGCGGGTCCGGGACCTCTCGGTCACCGATGAGAAAGAAGCAGGAGCGCAGGAGATAGGGGATACTGCAGGGCCGTGCTTTGCGTTCGCGGGCTGAACGTTGCCGGCAGCTCTGGCTGGCAGCTGCACACATGGCTGTGCAGCACCTAACGCAGGGCTGCGGGGCGGGGGGGCCTTTCTGCGCCGCCTGCTGCGGCACGGCCGGGGGAAGGCTGGTGTCCTGCCTGAGGCAGCTTCCTTCTATGGCCGGGAGGTTCACAGACAGCCTAGCATCGGTATACACAAACGCATTTATGGCTGCTCTGACAAGCTCCTGGACCGCATCAGGCATGATCTGATTACATCACTGAAATTAATGTGGTCTTTGGATGTTTTACACAGCGATCTGGTAGGCATTTATTTCCTGCAGTTGAGGGGGTGGGGGGACATGTTTAGCATGTGAAAGTTTTGATTCAAAATTAACTGAGTTCCATTCACACCACTCCTCCCACACTGCTCAGCAAATGATTCAAAGCCTTCAGCGTGATTTCATCTGTGCAGACTCTAATCCACTTACTTAATGAAATACATAATTAACATATTATAATTGCAGTAAAGATGGTTTTGACAGAAATCATTTCCCGTATCTAATACCGTGGTAATTTAATCTGTTCCCCACTCCCTAACACGACCCTCCGTGATTAAGTTTCATAAGAATTTTTTTTGATTGATTGATTCATCTGACGTGCCTGGGCCCTGCTAAAGGAGTGTCTGTCAGTTTACAGAGCCACGTGATGCTGTGGCAGATGGTTGTGGAGAGGCTCTTTGCACTGTCTCCCTGTGTGGTCTTTTTTTTTTTTTCTTTCCTTTTTCCCCTAAATGCCCTGAGAATCCAAATACTGCAACCCTGATCCACTAAATCGCTACATGTTTTTATATGCTTCTTTTAGTTGTGTGTATAGTTATTAAACTAGGGAAGGCAGGATGTGTTAAACTAGGAGGTCTAAATCCTAATGCTGTCATTCACTTCCACAATAAAACAACCCATACAGATACTTTTTATTTGATTTTTCTTTCTCTTTGTTTTCAACACAATCTCTCTAGTCTGTCATTCACTCTCAGGCAGTTCCTTGAGTTAAAAGGGCCAGCAAGCCAAGTTATACAGACCTTCTCAGCTAAATATCACTTGTTACCTACAGGAATATATGGGGAACGTTATCAACCACTGGCTTTTCAAGTCAGACTCAAACGGCTGCTCTCTTGATATGGGTCATGACTCATGAGATAATATCCAGTAAAAGATCTGTGGCAAATGATTACTTCCTTCTCATAGACTGAAACCCTATAATTTTTTTAATGCTGTCAGTCTCCAGGAAGCTGTGTCCTAGTGGCACTAAACAAATAATACAGAATCCCAAAGTGGAGGGATGCTGAATGCCTTCCACTGAGACAAACCAAACCGTTTGGCAACACAAAATATCCTCCTCTCACTTTCACTGTCTCTTGCACCAACCTATGCCCCAATACACCTTTTCCATCTGTTTTGCTTCTGTTGTGGTAGGAGTTCAGTCAGGAGCTGCCCATCCCTCTCTGGCATTTTCCTCTCTGTCAGCAGCTTGCATGTAGCTAACCAGTTCTCCAGCAGCCCTGGTGAAAAGCAAGGACCGTCTGTGTTGGGGATAGATGATGGAAAGACAAAGACTGCTGCTGTGGAGGCAGCCAGTCATGGTCACAGATGAGATGAGAGCCCCTTGCTCTAATTAGATGCTCAACTTGCTAGAACAGCACATCCTGTTGCAGGTTTGGGCGTTGGTGTTGTGCAAATTCTGCTATCCACATCCAGGAGGTTCCCTGACACCCCAAGCAGGGTCAGCAGCAACATCTGCTCTTTGTGGCTTGATTTTGTTTACAAAATAGCCTGCATGATAAGGTAACAGGGCTACAGTACAGGTGCTTGGGCTTTCTCGTGAGGGCAGGCAGGAAGGGGTCAGACAGGCTGATTCATTTTCTGGTCTGTTTCTGTATTTTTACCTAATTTTGTGTGAGCTGGTTTGCCCCTGGGACAAGTTGAGAGAAAAAAAAAAACAAAAAGCATTGCTGATGGCAGTTGTTGTTAGGCAGTACAGCATTAGCAGCAGAATTGCAGGCCACTTCCCAGCATGTAGGGCACCGACAGAAGTGGTTTAGGGCTTGCAAGAGCTGAGGTGTGCTGCAGGCACAGAGGCCACTGTCAGCAGGTGTGCTGTCATGCCCCAGCTGCTGGAAATGCTTTGAGCAGCAGTCGAGCAGCAGTCCCTTGGCTCTGATGGTCAAAAGGTGGATGAAGGTGATGAAATTGTGAACAGTGAGCAAATCTTACTTTGCTTCTTGTCAGCCTGAGTCTTAATTTTTTGCTTTCCCATAACTGTAAATAGTCTCCCAGGATCTGGTGGGCAATGTTACTTATGTGCGATAGGGTAGAGACCTTGGTCTTAGAAGAATTGCTGGACACAGTTGCAAATTGCAGCATTTGTTCTGTTTTACACCTGTAAAGTCCAAGTGGATGAATCCACTGGCAAGGAGGGTAGAGATGGTAGAAAATAACAGAAGATAATTTACCGCCTGTCTTTGTTTCCTTATTGCACTTGATAATAAGTCAAAGGTGACTCAAGCTCCAGCCTGTGTGATGGTCATAATGCACCACAGGGACCGGAGAGGAGAGCTGACCCACCTGTCCTGCTGCCCCACATCCTTCTGAACATTAGGTCTTGGACAAGTGCTTGTGACAGAAGCCCCTGATCATGAAAGGCTCAGCCTTCTTCCTGGTAGAAGGATGCATGAATCATTTTTGATGATCTGTAGCTGTATTTAATTGCTTCGTCTTTCATAAACTGAGTGAGAACCACTGCTTGATAACATACTGTGTATTTTTCGGTTAGATGATGCAAAGTGAAGCGTATTCATTCATTTTGTCAGTGTTTTGAACACTGATAGGGATTTAGATGCTTAATTTCTGTTGATGAGCTGATGCATTAGTTATGTTTTATTTGCCTACCAGTTCTCACTGACCTCTATACTACCGGTGTGTTTGCATAAAAACTTATGCCAAGATTATCCTATAGTAAATGAAGGCTTTCCGTGTTGCATCTAAATCTGCCTCCCCTCACAGTGACAGATTGCAAGTGTACTGATCAACAAAAGCTTTGCTTTTGCCACTGAATTGAGAAACACCTGGGAACTGCCCGAGCACACAATGCAAGGCAAATTGAGATGAGGAATTTATGTAAAAGAAGAAGGACAAAGATTTTGGAAAAAAATGATGCAAATGGTCAGTTTGTTAATACACTTGCACAGAACCACGACTGCAGACAATATAACCACCTTCCCCAGCCCCACAGACATACCTGTACTGAGTTCAAGGAGGCCACACAAAATGATGCATGGCAGCTCCTACATCTGAGTCAGTGAACTCATTGAACTGGTCTGAAATTCCTGTTGGAGCATTTTCTTTTCCCTGTGAGTGTGAGGGGAGGGGGAGGCTCCTTTGTGAGTGGCAAGTGTACATGAACACCACCACATCAACTGCCAATATGTTATGAGGCCTTGGTAACAATCTGGAGTCTCTGGGGAGCTCTGCTGCAGTTCAAGTGAGTATCAGACAGAGAGAAAACAATTTCTGGTGCCAATAATGCAGCACAGATGAAAAATGTTTTAATATTTGAAGCTGCTTTATGGCAGAAGCAATGACAGTGATGGAGTCAATGTCAGCTTTTTTCCTTTAAATGTCATCTTTCGTCTATGAGTTTTTTCTGCTCTGGAGGCATGCAAGCCTGATGCTGACTGTTTGCAACCATTGATCATTGATTTTATTCTAAATGGAAAGCTTGCCAGAAGACTAGAAATTCTGTAATTTATTAGGATTTCTTTAAGAGGCACTTTAGCTCAACAGTTCTCATTACTGTCTTTACAATGTTACTTATTTTTCTTTTTATGTCATATGATTTGTAAAGGGTTAGTACTCAGAGAACAATATACGATTAAACCATTGTGCATGCTGGAGTTACAATCTTAGATAGGAAAAAAAGAATTCAAAAGAGGGCTAAGCACAAATCTGTGTGTTAAACAACAAATAATGTCTCTTCAGAACCAAAAGCTCTATTTTGAAATCTGTGAACGTGATTTTTATTAAACAGCAGTTTTGATTAAATAAGGTCACTCTTAAATTAGTAACTCTTAAATACATAAATAAAAGGGCTAAACCATCTTTATATTCTGACATTTAGTGCATAAACAACGTACTGTGTGTACCAAATGTCAGAATATAATGAAAGTTTGTCCTGTTAAACTAATACTACTGATGGGCAAAAATGTCTTGGACCCTAATAGCTCTTCAATGTATTTATTTACAGTGACATTATTCTGAACATGCCAGCTAGGAGTGGTTTAAGGCTTTATTACATATTAACATTTAACATATTTGTGTGCTTATGTGTAAGTGATTATTCTTCATTTGGTTAAAAAGAATCCATTTACGATTATACAGTAGGCTAAATGTTTTCAGTTTGTGATATGTTTCCATTGGCACAGGACTAGTTCAAACAGGTATGTTAGCTCTTGGCTGACATGCCTCACATTCAAGCTTTATTGCAAAGCAGTGTACCCAGGGAATGTGAATTATAGTGAGTATCAGCCCTGGCCTACTAAAAGCATCATTCAGCCTACTTGATCATGGAATTTACTCTGGAGTTTGGACCTGAAGATCCTTCTACTGAAGTGATGCTGTTAATTTGTGTAGTCACAAATGTGTTGCAGGCCAGACAAAGGGAAAATCGTACTGGGAAACAGGCTGGTTGAAGAGCAAGGACCAGGGAAAATCGAAATCTTGCAGGGTAAAGAGCCAGTAGTAAAGTTTATTGCCACTGTTTAGATAAAACTAATTCTGGCAAACCATTTAATAAACCATCAAGTGCAGCACTTGAAATGTAAGAGAAAACTTTCCGGAAAATAAAATGACCATCTGCAACCCTTGATGCTGTAAATGGAGTTTCTGATGTAGTGGGATCTATTGTACCCCATTGATCAAGTTGCTTTTAATGCTCATAGTAATAAACTGTCACGGTCTGCACTGCCACGCATAACACAATAGTTGTGTTGTAACTGGGATAGAGGAATGGTAGAATATTCTCACCACAGACTATTCTGCACAGGCAATATCCCCACATACTCATTCTCATCCTTGTTAACAGGTGTGTTTCTGTGTCTGCAGCAGTGAAGCTCAGGTAATAAAAATGGCATATTTTCTTTTTATTGTTGGCTAACCTATGCTTACTTCTGCATTAATTGCCACCAACAGGGCTTGTTTAGAGTTGTTCTATACCCAATGATCTGTTATTTCTGGCAAGGTTTTAAGCATTCTCAGACGAGATCATACCCTTTGGCTAAGTGCAATAGTTGGGAAATAGTGAATGCTCTCCAGCAACCATGTTCTTGAGAGTACCATTTGAGAGTTTCTGGTACTAGGAATGTCTATATCCATAAAGTGCAACACCATTTACATGAACCATTTGTGCACTTTTGGAAGGTGAATCTTCAGAGATGTTCCATCAAGCGGCCTTGCAGCTTAAAATTCTAATGAACATTTGCAAAACAACCATGAATTTGCCCTAATAGGAACAGCTGGAAGCTTATCTGACAGTTTTGGAGTTTGTTTGTGAACTGGGAAATCCTAAACAAAAATATTTTTCAATATGAAGTGGTGACAATATCGCACGCTCCTGTGGCATAGAGGTCTTCATTATCAGTGTTAATTTGTGTTGTAGCAGGATCTAGGGGCTGCAGTGGATTTCAGGGTCCCACTGTGTTAGTGCTGCACATATACAGTTACAGATATTTCTTGCACATATGAACTTAGTTTTAGAAGAATGAGATGGAATAGGCAGAGATGGGAAATGAATATGGGATATGCTATTGATTCCTAAAGATGTGTGATTTGGGGGTGGAACTGAGATTTAGTGGATCTCAGTTTAGTGTCTTGCTTAGCAGATTGCTTGATGCCCTTCATTTACCCCACACTTTTCTGCATAGAATTTACCATTACAGGCTTCTGTCTGGACAAATCGATGGCTGACTACAGGTCACTCCTTCCATCAGGAAGTGACTGGCAAAGGAGAGTCCCACAAAAAGTGGCATTAAAAAAAAAAAAAAGTAATCCACAAAGAAAAAAATAGATTTTGTTCCTTGGTTGGGAAAAGGATTTTAAGGAAAAGCAAACCAAACTTTTCCACTCCTAAGCGGATTGCTGCAGAGACAGTGGCAAGTGTGTTGAGAACAGTGATATTAAAAAAAGAAAAGAATTTTTGAGATGAACCCTGAAATTTTCTTCAGAAAATAATTTCAGCTGAAAATCACTGAGTAGCTCTAGTAAGGATGCTGCTCCTTTCTTTACACTGGTAATCAGTGACTTTAGCATTCCCCTGCTCAGCAGTACATGGCTTTGTGCATTTACCTTTCTTTCTTTACCAATAGCCAGCTGACATAAAGGAATCAGTTCCTTCACCACCAGGAGCTTGGTCTTGCTAGAAACTTCCTCCTGCTAATCCATATTCAGTGAAGCCCTGAGGGAGCTATCCAGACTATTCCAAGAGTAAATTACCCACCCAGGAAAGGATTACGGGATCCTGGCCCTGCTCAGGGTCCCCACTTAGACCACCCCATGCCAGTATTTGACAAAAGTTTATGCTGATGACATGTTCAATATGCTGATGCCCCCAGACCATCCCTTAGAGACCTCTGCATTGAGAGGCTGAAGAGCAGAAGCTTGTTTTTTGGAGCCAGGGTAAGCCCCAGTCACTGGTGACTTCCAGTAGTGTAGCATCAAACCACCAGTTACAATACTCTTTTGCCTGGCTCTGTTAGCAGAAATGGAGGGTAGCAGGTAAGGGTAACCTGCGGTGCTTTACACTGCTGTGACAACTGTAGTTTCTGCTCTGACAAGGGAGGGCTTAAAGCAGTAAGGCAGCCTCCTTGCTCCTTTAGCAAGGAAAGTGTAAGCTGCTGAAACTGACCTGAGCTCAGCTGGGCTGCCCCTGGGTATGGGAACATGGTTGCTCTGTGGGGTCAGTCAGGATGTGGGTACTGTGCCCAACATCGCCCTCCTCATCCTCCAGAAGATGTATAGGTGGGAGTCACCCAGCCTTTCACTCCTGGTGACACCAGGCTGGGACACAGCTGTGATCACCCTGTCACAGTCTGCACCTACGTGACTAAAGAGAAAAGTTCAGCTGCCAAGATATTCAATCTGGAGCTCCTCATTAAAAAAAAAAAGAAAAAAAAAGAGAGCTATTCAATGTTTTATCTTTAATAAATGGCCTATATATTAAGACATAATTTAATTTAGTGTTCAGAATGTATTATGGCTGCCGTAACAATTTTACATTTATAGATTTCATAGTTTTGCTTCTATAAAACAATTACAATCTGTACCCCTTCCAGCTAATTACAATAAAATGCTTCCATTCACATTAACAATGTAAACTAAGGGTGGAGGCGAGTGAATTCTGACTCAGGTTTATAGCTTCCCAGGCCCTTGAGATTTCCCAGGTGTAGCATCCCCTGACCAAGGTGCCTTCGGGGGTCAGTTCCCAGGGAGAGCTGCCAGCTAGGGACTGTGCCAATTGCTGGGAGATCGTAGGGGTTATTGCTGAGGGATGGCTCAAGGCATACTGAGAAGAGGGAAGAGGTTGGGAGGAAATATGACTAGACATCCATTTAGGCTGGCCCGGGAAAAAAGAGAGTACCAGACTTAAGTATGATAGGGTCTCATCGGAAAGAGGAAAGGAAATCAGCTATATGAGATGCAGATTAAGTGAACAGGATGCAGGGGAATGAAGTTTTGAAACTTAAATGACAGGTTCAAAAAGCATCTGAGAAAAATGCAAAACAAGGTGAGAGACCAAGAGATGTTTTATAATGGGATTCATTTTCCTACTACAGTGTAATGTATTTACTCAAGAGCTGTTTGCATACAGAAGCCCTGCTTAAAGCAATGCTTATTTTTTTTTTAATTAAAACATAAAATCAAATATCCCCAATGACTGAGGAAAAAGTTAACAAAATCCTTTCTTATTTCAAAATCCCCAAAGTTAAAATAACCTTGTGTCAAGAAAAGCAATGATTTCCCAGTTAACAAAAACAGAACACAATACTTAATGGACTTTCTCTGTTTATTAATTTACAAATAGATTTCCCATATCTGCACAAATCAGTTAAAAATGAGCTACCATCTACCTTGATATCCTATTTGTTTAAGCTTTCCCCAACCTGTGTACAAGCTTAGCATGTAAAATTCTCTGATAAGGAGTCATTGACAGGGAGGACTTGTGTTCTTATGGAAAGCCTTACTCCTGAACCCATGTTCTTAATGCCTACACTGGAGAAGAGTCATTCCTGATTTTAGGTCATGTCCATGTGCAACAAATAGAAGTTTTTTTTAGCTTTGTAGTCCTTCTTACGCAGTAATAAAGAATACCTTTTAAGCTCAAATTGTTTCAGGGGGCAGGTTGATCATTTTTTTTTACGTTCCCTTCCTAAGATTGCTGATTTTGTGAGGGTCTCTTTTTTTTTTTTTTTTGAAAAAAGAAAATCCTACATTTACATGGATGAGAGATGACTGATGTTCGTGGCAACAAACACCACTGCCACTACGATTCTAGTGAGGCAAATGTACATGTGAGTTTCTGTTTGCACATAGAATAAAAATATGTCTGATTCCCCATCCACATGGCAACCCAAGTACATCTGACGACCCAATTTTTGACACTTTGTGACATGGCCCCAGGTCTAATAACCTTTTTCTGCAGATGTAGGTTTTGTATGCTTTTAATCATGAATCATTCCTTATCTATGAACCAATCATATTTGCTAACTGGATTGCTTGTGAAGACCTCTTATTGTAATTAGCATGCCTCAGCTGAAGAGTAAACAAATATTCTAACAAACTACTACGACATAAGTTGATTTTCTGTTACTAAATCGCTACCATTGTGGATACAGTAAATTTTGAATTAAACATCTCTCCATGATTTAATGATCTCAGTCAAGAACATTTTAATTAAATTAAGGGATTAGAACTTTTATTTTTGACAGAGAATGAATAAATTAGCAAAAGGGGAATCTGGTTTAATGAAAAAAGTTGATCCAGAGAAATAGTCTGAGAAATAATTAAAATTAGGTTGACCAACTGTGATCAAAAGGAAGGGTAAACATTTTGTGCTAAAAAAAATATAATGTACTACATAGAATTCAAAGTATAGATATAGCAAGATATGTATGTGCCTACCTAGCAATAGCCCTCTGACAAGAAGGTCATGTCTTCCAGCAGCACCAGACCTGTTCTGTCATCCTTGTGTTTGAGTTGACAGATGTGAATGTTGGGCTATTTCATGAAATATATTAGCAACATTTTGGGAGGTCTAGATATACTGGGGAATGGAAAGATCTCCTATTTCAGAAGCTTGGCTTTAAATCTGCCTGATATGACTGTTGAACTGAGTTTGTAGTCTGCAGTTTGCTGCATCTCCTACTGGTTACTCATCCACTGTTACAGAAGCTGCAATATACAACATTTACTACCACCTTTTGTTTTACTGACAAAATAAATAGTACTGGACATCAATCCAGAGCAACAGATTTATGTATATAATAACTGTATGACTAATATACTCGGATCAACCAAATAGCATCTGTCTGGCTCCTTTGTTTTAAATTTATACCATGTTTTGAAACACATACACACACACACGTATCTCTGGATATTTAATCAGTCAAATTACCTGGGAACTAGGTCTTGTATAGTGAACATATTATGAGCTACCAAGAAATATAAGTTTACCAAAAATATCTATCTGACATCTTTAGGAAGAATTCAAGGTTAAAATGACTCAAGGTTCCAATCTGTAGAAGCTCACTCATACACCAGACAATATCTCTTTTCATATTCTTTAAACCACTGCACGCAATGCTCCTAATCTTAATAGTGCTCTGGAGAGTGTGGAATGGCCAAAACATGAAACAGAATAAACCGAATATACAGAAAACTGTTGCATTTGCATTGCAAAATATTGGCTTGAGTTTGAAAATCATGGAATGACAGTTTGTCCTCTAAACAGTATCCAACCTCCTTAACCTTTAAGTGTCATCTGCCTAGGCAGCCCTCAGTGCTTGTTTTTACAGATGAAAATAGGGCCCATAGGACTTGGAACAGATCAGATAACTGGGCTCCATTAACAGTTCGGCTCATTCCTAAAATAGTAAGTCAAAATAAAATAAAATAAAATAGGACTGATTTAGAAGTGGATTTATTTGGCTACACTGGAAACTGCAGGAAGGGAGAGAAAAAAAGAGCATAACTTGGGGGAGGGAACAGAATGCTAAAGAAGATGGGCACATCCCTGAAGCACGCTTCAGAAATCTTTCCTCCGGTCTTCTTCCTGGTGGCAGTAAAGAAAATGCAATATGGAAGAATGTTCTTCCAAAGTCCATTCAGGTTCATCTCAACTTCTTGCACACCTGCTTCTCTTTTCCTGGCCTGTCTCCTCTTCCTCCAAGAAAGCAGCTGGTTATGTGGTAATTCCTTGTGGATATCCACCTTTCAGACTAAATGGAGCATGAGCAGAATTGTTAGTTTTCCTCATTTTAGTAAGAAGAATCTTTGTCGTTGTTGTTTCCCCTCACTATAGCTCCACTTAAAAGCCACGTCGAATTTCTGATGCTTATTCTCTTATAACCTCTCTTACATCTATTTTCTTTCTAGTCCTCCAACTAAATCTCTTTGCCAGGCCATCACAGTTTCATGTCATGAGTACTGGCAAGCTCCTGTGTAGCCTATTTAACCCCTTTCACCCTCAAAGAAATCAAATGGCACCAAAAGGAAGCACTAAACAGAGGTCTTGAGATGTCGTGTCAGAAAAAGAGGCAATTTTAGTCTGTAAAATGACACTACAGAGAAAGGAAGGATTGTTCTTAGGGTATTTGTCCAGGTTTGTTGAAATGTTCAGCATTGCCCATGGAAGTATTTTTGCATTGTCGTGCATCTTCATGTAGGAAGGTGTCTTTGTTCTCTTGATAAGATTGTGAACACTCATGAAAAATTTGTCTCCCAGGACTGGTTTCACTGGTTTTGCTTTCCCTCTTCATGGGAAGAAGAGCAAAATATGTCAGGAAGCAGAGACAATAATATTAAGTGTGCAAAGGAAAAAAAATGCTATAAATATTTTGGTTGAAACAGCAAAGACATTAAAGATAAAAGTTAAATGGAAATAAAGGCAGTCAGGTAGTTATTATATGTTGCTGTAAAATTCAAGAACTGTTAGAAAAGGTAGATCAGGATTTGCTTTTAAAAAAAATGACAGGCCTGTAAGAAAGCAATATTTTTGATTGATAGAGATTTTAATTGCTATGATATTTATTGGAATGACAGCTATTAGGAAGTGAAGCAGTGATAAGTGATTCTCTGAAGCTTGAGGGTATTTGGATAAACACCTCAAATTTGAAAGCCTATCAGAAACTTATTAAAATTATTAAAACCTTGAATTTTTCATTTGGGCTAAAAGTCTGAAAACAGGTTTGTTTGGAAAATTTCTTATGAAATGATATGGACTATTAGTGAAGAGTTTTTTCCTTCTCTCTTGCAAAGTATATGCAGGAACTGCTGGTGTGTATATCTGCAGAGGTTATAGTGGTAGGAACAAAATTCATGTGGCTAAAACATATTCCAGAAAAATGTGTAGCCTTAGAATTAACAAATGGTGTTACTTCCCCTAGGCATTCAGGTTTTATTTTTGAGAGATTTACTCTGTACGTATGCTGTTTGCCATCTATGGCAACTCTAGTTTTTAGAAAGTTAATTACTTGCTTTGGATATATAATCAGATAAGTAAGGCCTGAGTTTTTAACAGTTCTGTTCTGGATTCCTGAATTTTCTGTGGTCCAAAATGATTTTCAAAACTTTTGAGCATCTGCAAACTGAAGCAAAGAAAGGAGGTGGCTATCACTGTTTCAGAGACTGGGGGACGTGAAAGCTTCAAGTATGGTCGTCACATCACAGCTTTGCTGATCTGTGTGTCTTTTATTATCTTACAGAGATGAAACGAATGGCAAAGTTAATAAAATGGCCATTCATTAACTTTCATGCATATTTCCTCTTTTTTAATGTTTTATTTATTCATTTCCACATTAAAAAGCAAGTGGTTGTAATTGTAGTACTATTTAACCTCGTGACACTGGTTATATGAATGTAGGGTTTTTCTTCTTTTTTTTTTTTTTCCCCTCTGCACAAATGCCATCCCAGTTACATGGTAGTCATGACCATTCATTATCATAAGCTAAACCAGTTCACTGTGAGATGTTCCCCTAAAATGTCCAAATTATACATTGATTAAGTGCATGTGTTATATACTGATGGTTGGATATAAAGTCTAAGTACAGGTATGTTTGGCAAGGAACATTTATATGGGTACTTTAAAATAGTGGGATGGGGTACAATTGTAACAACTTGAACTGCTGTTTCCAAGAGTATTGGAAAAGGATGATGTGAGGAAGCTGTAACTGTTTCTGGAATGATGCAGCCTGGGACAACCTGATCAAATCACAAATAAAATATAACCTATAACAGTAGAAAGTAGCGCCCTGCTGGCTTTATGGAACAGAGTTTACGTGACTAAGGATTTTAGAGTAGACATAGTAATAGACTGGGGACTGGATCTTTCCAATCTGTGCTGTGAATCATCAGTGCCATAAGCTGCTAGAGAAAAATATGTGTAAGAATCAAGGAAGCAGTACAGGCAGCTGTTGCATGAGTTTTGGGAGAAAATGGAAAGCAAGGGTAGACCTGGGGAGAAAGAAAACAATGCCCTATGTTGTAGTGGTCAGTGGAAATGCTGGCCAACAGAATTAGCTCGGAGATACTGCGGAGGGCTAGGCTGAAAAAGTTATTGTTGGAAAGAGGAAGACTCAGTTCAGAAAGTTTCAGATATATATATTTACTTTGGAGAAGTTATTTACAACATGTTTCAGTTCTTTCACATGAGGTTTTCTCTTTGTCCATTTTTATCCAGTCAGCTCTCTTTTGTGCTATACCCCTTTATAATTTCTCTGTATTTTTCCTCCTTTCTAGTCTTTTCCTCTTCCTGTCCCCTTCCATTTAGTCCCTCTCTGTGGGGCTAAGTTGATTAATGCTTCTGAAATGCTGCAGCAGAGGAAGTATGTCTACTAAATGCATGTAACACCTTTCTACTCTTTGCAGTGCAGAGCATATTTCACGCAATGTATTGTGTATCTATTAGACTATTTCAGTCTTCTGGATATCTGGGAGATTTTGCTTTTTGAATTTCAATGCCCTATTCAGAACTATAGCTTAGACTTGTTTTTATTCTTCCATGCACCGCTAGGATGTATCAGCCAATAATTAAGAATGTGAAAAGCTGCAGTGGATAGTCAATCATACAAATACTTCCATGTATCATGCGTCCTTCAGATTGTTAGCAAATTTCTCTTTGATAACAACATATTTTCTTTCACACTGGCAAAGTGACATGACATAACCCTTGGCATTTGAGGAAAACATGTATTTTTTTTTTTCAGATGGATTAGTTCAGGTAAACAGATCTGATGCAAATATTTAACAGACTGTCCATAAATCCGACATTCATGGGAAGCTGTTAATTCTGAAGTGATCATAAACACTTAACAAATGCAAAGACTTCAGTCAGCGCATAACTCAAAGAAGACTAGAAACTGAGATGGTTGCTTCTGACAAATCTTTCACTGATGACTGTGTCTAACCATCAAAAGATGAACAAAGAGTCAGCATGTTTCATAAAATACAGTCCTTATTTATTTTAATTCTTCTGTAAAAGAATTTGACATCTTTTTAGATTATTTATTGGATTTACTTTTTATTGCAATCAATCTTGATTCAACAAACTGTTCTTACCAAAACATTTTTAATAATGAAACAATTACAGCAGTAAATTTACATAACCAATGAGTTCTTTCATTGTTTCTTTTTACTACAGTATTCTTCTTTTCTTTATTTCAGAGTAGTGTCTGCTAGTCAGTGTGAACCAAAGAAAATAGTTTAGTTGAAACTGACTGAATTTCTTCATTAAGCCTTAAAGTTAAAACAGTTTACTGGATAATTCTTCATCATTTCAGTGACTGTGTAGTTCTGGGTTAAAGCTAGAGGCAGCAGCACAGCAACAGTTAGACTGTTCTGGCAAAGATTCCCTGCCAGCTCTGGAGCGGTAAGAGCCAGTCTTTCTGCACAGTAATCATCATTCCTGCCACCCACAGATGTGGTGCGCTCCTTAATTTTTTCTCCCCACATTACCATCCTTGAAGGAACAGTGGACACTTAGTGCCACTGTCCCCATGAGGGATTCCAGGGTAATTCTTGCTCTGTCCACAGGATGCTTTGGCTTGCTTGTGGAGTAAATCACAGTACCATGGTGCAGGAAGCGTGCTCTCATGGATGCCCTCCCCCGGGGCTGGTGCCCGCTGCCCGCCCTGCTCCATGGGCACTTCGCACCCCAATCCACAGCAAGTAGCCACCAGGGCTTGGTGGGAGATGTACAAGAGCAAAGGGCTGGGCGCAGGAACGTGACGCCCAAAGAAGGCCTAAACAAGGCTGCCACCATGCATGGGCTATCAGCTGTGAGCTCCTTCCAGATGGGTGAATTCAATCATTTTGGTATTGCCTTTCCATGCTATGGTGGGGTCCAGCCTCATCTGAAATTGTTCTACCTCCTTCCAAAATGAGTGGGGCTTACTTATGATGCCAACTGCATTTTAGGATTAAACAAGTCTTGTAGCAAAATATGTGCACAGAAGTGCTAGATTGGGTGGTGCACAGCAGCTTTCCCAAGTTCTATTTCAAGTGTGCTAAGTGGTCACAGTAAGTTTTCCCCCAATTTTCCCATCTTTATTCTAACCAAGGGACCTCAAAGAATGCTGGTCATGCACAGGGGGTGGCCACATGTATTTTGCAGCAGGCATGAGGATAAATTCCTGCTGCTGTTTTAAATAAGTTGAACTCAGATTCTTCTGCTGCAGTGTTGTCCAAAATAGTGGCATTTTGGAATAATCCAGATATGTGGGTGCTACTAATGAGGAGAGTAAAACAGAAGAAACAAACTTCAGAGCAAGATTAAAAATATACTATGGAAATAACCTGTCTAGGTTTTGACAGATTAAATTTGAAGACAAATGATTTGTCTTTCAGGCAAAGGCATTTTTTAAAGAAAATTTAAATGTAATGCATGAGGAAGAGTTGTGCTGATCTGAAAGGCGGATTAACTGACATGATCTTGATTGTAGGGTCATTATGCTGCTACCTTGGAAAAATAAAACAAACAAAATAACTTAACAGGAGGTCAGGCAGTGGCTTGTAGCAGCTTAGCCCATGGGGGAAAAATGTAACATACAGAACTGCAGAATGTAGAAATCGCCTGATTGTGGGAGATTTATGGGCTTTGTGGGGAGCAGAGGGCCATGTTGCATTTCTACCACAGTCCTGCTGTCCACAGAACTGGGGGAGGGAGAGCAGCCAGAAACAGTTTTCCCCAGAAATGTTTCCTGAAACAAGGGCTGCAGTGAAAACTATCTGAGTCTCTGGTTTGACTTAGCAATCAGGTCATGCTGGAGATGTGACATTCCAGTCACTTCTGCAGCAAAAATCTTTGTGAGGAAAAAAAATAAAGTGCTGCGAGATTGATAAAATGTGCTCATCACATAATCTTGTAGCGCTGCTCCAACAGGAAAATGTATAACAATATGTGCAATTTATTGATAAATGTCAGCCTAAATAGTCTGCGAGAGAAGGGGGGGAGAAGAAAGCTATACATTTCCCACAAGCACCCCCTCAGGCAACAGCTTGAGCAAATACAATACATGCGATGCAATAAACTAAGATTACGAGACTTCACCACAGACAAGCGTGGCCTTCACCGTAGGCTAAGTAGGCAGTCACCTCCGCACTATATTTAAAGGGGCATTGGAATAACAGAGATAACACGGTCATTCACCAGTACTCCAGTTCAGACCAACTCCTCTACAACTGCTTCAATAACACTTGTCTTTCTCTCTAAAAGGATTTTTCTTTCAATTCTGTGTAGAAGCTCAGGGCTCACACAACTTCAGCACTGCTCACATGCGTGATTTTCGTCAATACATGGCCAAGCATTAGGGTGAGTTTGATTTGCAGCATCGCTGCTTACTCCAGTTTCCAGCCGCTTCAGGTTGTGGTTGCTTGCTCTGGGCTCTCCATGTGTGCAGCCACAGAGCTGGCTGCAGACTCGTGTGCCTACAACTAAGACGTGTAGATGGGCTCACAGAGAGCCCCACCATGGTCAGGGTGGACCATTTTGGCATGAGGCTGCAGAC
Source organism: Anser brachyrhynchus (assembly GCF_964034855.1). Taxonomy (NCBI): domain Eukaryota; kingdom Metazoa; phylum Chordata; class Aves; order Anseriformes; family Anatidae; genus Anser; species Anser brachyrhynchus. Next base: position 21,137,998 of record NC_137707.1, on the reverse strand, counting down.
CAAAGAGGTTCACTGCAGGGACTGGAGCATTAAGAAATGTTTCAGTGTTTCAGCAACACATACCAGAAGAGGGGCTGAGGGAGATTTCAGACAAAGAGAATAGCTGCAGTCTGAGGGTACAAAGGCTGTTTTCATGGTGGGGATGATGGGGTTTCCACTATTGTCTAGGTCCAGTTCAATTCCTTCTTGTTGCAGTAAGTAGCACAAAGTGACTGCACTCAGACTCTACCTTCCCGCAGAAGTGGGAATTTTAAGGTGAAAAGGGTAAAGTCTGGCCTAAAAAGAGAGGCCAGATATTCTAAGCTTACGCTGTCAGATTCCTACTGTAAAACAGACTTTCTCAGCTGTGGCATGGGTAAGCAGCAAAATACTAACCATCTGCATTTTTCTGTGTACGTGAGAACTGTTGTCATGTAAATGAAAGACCCTTCTAAAAACTGTATGAAACCGAGGCACCCCAGAGTTAAAAACACATGCAGTTAGTGGTATTTATAAGGCAGCTCAAATCTGGAAAGGATTTTAACGAGGACATTTAGTCTTCATTACTCTAACATTTTGTTTTCAAATAAATATTCAAACCTGGGCGTGTGAGATTTGGGGTGCTTTATAATGATCCATACAATAAATCCCTGAAGTAGAAATAAAAAAATTAAATATAAATAGATTGTTCTCCTGTGCTACCAGAACCTAGGGAGCCTGTCCATGTAGGCCCGCTAAAATACATATGAGCTGAGGTACTTGTTTTTGTTACGAAGCTGAGTACACAGAGAGGCATAAATCACTTCTTTCCTCTTTGCTGCTGTTTTCCTCAGTCAGCTCTCCCACAATGCCTTTGCAGAAGCTGACAGTTGGATGCTGCACAAGACCCTGCTGGACAACTGTCAGGTTTGTTGAAGGATATTAAGGAGAACTTGATCATGTGTCAGCTCTCTTCAAAATACACTCACATTGGAAAAGTGATATATCTGTCAAAGCAAGGACTTCAGCATTTGGCAGAACAGGCCATTTTCACAAACAAAACTGTCCAATTACATTAGGGGGCATGAACTTCAGGTGTGTATGCCAGGGACAGAAAGATCTGCAGCCACACATCACAGAGACTGTCTCCTTAAGCCATATGGTTGGATGTGGGCTGCATCTCAAGCATAGTTTCTTTATGCTTCATAGATTAGGAATTAATTTAGAATTATCAGAAACATAAATTGCTGCTTTGAACTTCTACGTGAACTTTTTTTTTTTTATTATTATTTCACTGAAGGCTGCCAAGAATTCATTTTCGGAGAGAGAGAGTGGAAAATTTATCAAGTTTGATTAGATGATTAAGAACTAAACTATGGAACAGAAATGCTTCTTTCTTGTTTTGTTTTTTTAAATGCTTTTAGGAAGACTAGTGTGAGTTTTGATTAAATAGCATCATTGGTTAAGAAACAAATTGTGCCTGAGAGAATAACAGCAAAGACTTTTTCTCGGAAATATGTTATAGTTGAGTTTAGGTCTTTCTTGGCTCACACAAAAATGCAGACATTTGGTGGGAGTGAGCTTTCAAGTTAAAACTGCTTGTATCACACACAATATCCTGTGTGTGGGGAACTGTTATATCTAAGTTCAAGAAAACCATCAAGATTCAGTGATGAGGATGGAAACTGTCTTGATCACATTGTTCATGCCAAAATGCTCATTTTTGTGTACAAGAAATTTCAGACTTCATCTGTGCGTGGAGGTAAAATACTGCAGTGTAGTGTGGAGTTGTATACAGTCTGACAGGCACAATTTACAAAGGATGAGCTCAGGTTTGGGAGCAATGTTAGGAGATCCTAAGGTGAATTTAGCTTTCTTAGGTTGTTTACAATTCTATTAAAGAACTGTAAACATTTATACAATCTTTTTATATGAATTATGCTTCGATTTCAGAATGCAAATGTGAAAAACATGACATTAAGACAAAACTTCCTGTTCCAGCTGAACATCTGGGCTAAATTTTATGCTGACTTTTACCTTGTGTGATCCCACCAAAGGCTGTTCATTAAAATGACAGCTCTCAATATTCTCTTTTTTTCCTTTTCTTTCCCAATCCCCAGAAGCAAAATCCCACTTTGATTAGCAAGCTGATTTATTTTGAATAAAAACAGCGCTTCTTCTTTCTCCTTTGAGAGGGAGAATTCCACATGAGTGTTCTCAGTTCCAGGAGAACAAGATACCTCCTCTTTGCCTCCTGCTTAGCCTGTGCTTCCTTAGCCAAGTCCCTCCTCAGGAGCAGGAAAACTACCAGATAATCATAACTATTTATGTTGTCAAATATGGAAATATATGCATACATATAAGCACACACACAGAGGCATATATGTATATACATGTGAGCATATACATGTTCTCCTCTCTTGCTTCAATTTCTCCACAGGTTCAATTTCCTTATTTCTTCATAATTTCTCCATTACGAAAAATGTCCTCTTCCTTGTCTTTGCAAAAACTTGCAAAAAGTTTTTTTTTTAAATTAGTTATTTATTTTATTTTATTTTATTTTATTTTATTTTATTTTATTTTATTTTATTTTATTTTATTTTATTTTATTTTATTTTTATTTTAACAGCAAGACAATACACAGCTATGAAGCTATCTGTCTATGAAATCTTTGTGGAGACAAATCTCAGGCAGGTTTTGCATGAAACATTCAGGCAAGATTACCAGTAGGCCTGAAACAACCAAGTGTTTGAGTTTACCAGCCACTTTGTGGTAACTCCTAGAGATGGTGGATTAGCCATGTATGCTTACAATGCATTAGCTATAGAAGTTTTCGGTATTTTGGTCCATGCATGCTGATGTAGTTGAGTAGGACTATACCTCTTTTTGAGGCTCCCTGCAAAACTCAGGAACACATTTCTGCAGTTGTAGTACTAATTTTACGTTTTAAGAATTGTTTTTATTCACATCTAAATTTGTCTTTTTTTCTTGTGAGATCTCTGGAAAACAATAGAAGGAACCCTCCCTTGTCTCCACCTTGTCTTTTGTGTCATTTCCCTGATGGATGTAACCCACTTTTTGAGAAATAGGCACTATTCTGTGTTATTAAATTTGTTTCAAAATCCTCATCTAAAAGTAGCTTAATTTCTGTAGAGCTGACATTATGATTGATAGGAATTTCTACATCACAGTCAGTAATCCTTAAGAAACTAAATACCTAAATGGAAACAGTTGTAGTGAGGGCTTTTAACTCTATGTCCGTGATAGCTGTATGGTAACGTGGTGACATGTCACCATGACAATGATGTGACATGTCACCTCATACAATGACATGTGACAGCCACATAGTAACTCTGGTACTACGGGATAAATCACAATTTGTGCAGAACTGTGATAACTCTCTGGCTACCAATCCAATTCTTGTGCAGATTAACCGCAGTTCAGACTTATAATTAGCTCCAAAACTTACTGTCTCAAAACATCTGGCCAGCTCAGAGTTGTGTGGATAATGTTAAGAACAGATCTGAGGGAGGTGAAGTTATAGAAATCTTCAACATGGACTTGTAATGGACGTGTTACATGAGTCCATGGACTTGGACATGACATGAGTCCACGGACTCAACATGGACATGTAACGGGCTTCCCTTTGGTGCCTGTAGTCCTGGAAGATAATCTTTGTGTGAGACCTCTTTTAGTCTTATGAATGTGATGACTAATTTAAGATTTGTACTTATTTATAATCTCCCATCCAACGATTGGAATCACATGAGAAGAGCACCATTTACATGAAGAAAGCTCTATCAGGGTTGCTAAGAGCTAGATCTGAAAGAGATGCAGGGGCTGTAATGCCAACCAATGCAAAGCCCAGTGCACGAGGGTCTCTTGCTCTGGACTCGGAGCCTGGTGCATGCAACCTCCAGGTTCATTGCTGTGGGGAGCTAGGAATGATTTCCATGGACAGACGCAAACAGTCGTGTTCAGCAGTAAGCTAGAATTGCAGCAGGATTTATTACAGTGCATTCACTGTACAAGCGAACATACTGTGAGTCTCAGCTACGAGCGCGGGCATAGCAATGGGTGAATTTGGCTTTATAAATTTTAGAGAGGCACTGGCTTTTGCCTGCCTGGCTTGTAGGGTGTGCGCAGTTTGAATGTCAGCACTCATCTCTGCAGTAGCCAAAGGTTTTGGAAAACTGGGTTTAAGGTAGTCCCCTGTGGAACAGTGATTTCACTCAACAGTGGATGGAAACACAAATGTGGTACTGTAGCCCCTGTATCATGTATATGTATATACGCACACATATATAAACTTGTGTACTTTTCTCTATAGTTAGACCATCTTCAGTGTACACACACACAAACACACACATAGAGCTTTTAGGCATCCAAGGGACTTGATAGTCAAAAAGCGAAGCCTAGATGAACAGGTGAATCCAGCAGTGTACTTAAATCCTATTTGAATAATAATTTTGTGCAAGTCTTCCTCTGAATTTCCCACTATGCCATTTTAAAATCCTTTTTTTTCTTCTTTTTTTTTTTTGAGATTGTCAATATGAAATATAATGTATGCATGAATAGCCCCATAATGCTCTGGGATGTATGTTTTATCGATACTCATGATACGTATGTTATGCCATACCATTTGCTATTCACAATTAAACTTGTGCTGATCACACATTTAAACTTGTGCTGATCAGCTTCTATGCCGCTCTTTCTTTCCTCATCTTTCTATTTGAATAATGACAGTAGAGGACTCCACTGCCAGTACAATTTCAACTTCACAGTAACCTCATATGACATAATGATTTGAGATATTCATGGTTATGGCTATGTCAGGCTCTTCACAAGCTTCAGTTAGTGGAATAGCTCCTCCACTTGACAGATTACTTGCCTGAAAATGCAAGGGGACCTTAAATTTTACTTCTCCCTCTGCTTTGTTCCATAATTTAATCTCTTAATTGGCATGCAGAGTATGTGCCTTTATTTAATGAGTTGTGTGGTGACCTACAATGGCTTTTAGTGAAGATCTTGATGGGTGTGATGCTCAGCTTCAAGCTGGCACTAAAGGCTCACATGCGAGAGCTCAACAAGTGTTGAGAGAAGGTGGGAGAATGAAAAAGAAAAATAAGGTTAAAAGCAATAAGACTCTTTACCAGACTTGAGGCATCTTTTAACCATGATGAAAACTTCTAAAGACCTGGAGTTTTCTGTTTATTTGTTTTACCTGGGTTTACCCTATCTGGTGTGATGTGAGGGGACAAGCTGATCCCTCCCCAGGGAAAGATGAAAGTTCAAATCTTTCAGTTCTGCTTCCACCTCATTCTGGGACTGCTTCCCAATATAGTTGGTACCTAATGAGTCTTTGCTTCAGACTGGTATCTCCACCACAGGTGGACTTGTATTTTAAAATAAATAGGTAGGAATGTCAGATCATAGGCGTAATTTTGGTCTTCTGGGTGCAAATTGGCCAGTGGGTTCAAATCTGGAAGGGGGGGAAGTTTGCAAACAGCCAGACTAGGGTGGCCCCATGCTGGGGATAAGGGGCTCCTGGGGCTTTCACACCTATGTCACACACAGGGCTGCTGGGAGAGCTGGAAAGCTTTGACAGGGAGCACCCAGCATGTCACTGAGCTGTTGCAGGGCACTGGAGTGCTGGGTACCACGTCCTGGCCCAAGGCAGTGCAGGCACCCTGGCAGCTGCAGGGGCTCTGGGTGGTTCTCTTTGTTGGGCCACAGATCCCAGCAGGGGAGCCTGGCAGGGATTTTAACAGCTTTTTGCATTGCCCTGCTTTCCGCTAATGCAGAGGGTCCCAAGCAGGGTGTGAAAACTGTTGAGCCCCGTGTTATACATGTAAACTCAGTGCTAGAAAACAAAGGGGTTGCCCAAACTTTGAAGTGTGAGCCTACAAGTCTGGGAAATAGTTACCTCCTAAACTGTAGGTAATGATCATCACTGTGAAAGCTGAGAAAAATCTGCTTGGTAAGCAAGCACTCTAAAAAAGTCAAAGCATTAAGATGGTTTAATTGGCTTAATTTACTTCCTGTTACTTTAAAATATGCCTGTTTGAGCCATGACATTACAGCACTTCAAGATGCTCCCTCTCTGATGCCGCATAAAAGGAGTGTTGAAGCAAGAGGGGCTGTAGTCTAAAGTAGCAGCTCTAAAAATTACGGTTCTCCTCTTGCCCTCCTCAACTCCCAGCAGCAAAATCCCAGCCCGATTAGCAGGCTGATTTATTTTACATAAAAATAGTGATCTCCCTTTTTGCTCGTCTCCTCCCAGTTGGTGAATTCCATTCCTGACATCTGCAATTTCATCTGGATACTGTTCTATTTTTTCTCCACACCCCACCTTCAGTGCATATCGAATTGCCATGTGCTGTTAAGTATCTGCTATATTTCACTGCAGAAGTGGGTGCATTTGGATGATGAATATTTCCTATATATGAATAGTCTTCAATACCCTGCTTATATTCTTTGGGGTGAAATGCATTATGGGTCACATTTGAAAACTTTAGGCGCTTTGCTCAAATCAGGCATTTAAATAACTTTGAAAATCTTTCCTTCTGATACTGACTTTTATTTATTTTGAAATCTTTTGAAATATTTGAATATTTTGAAATCTTTTGAAATATTTGAAAGTAATGCTTTATCACAGTTTCTAATTAAATTAATTTTATGTGACAGTAAAGGAGAGAGATTAAGACACAGTATGAAGCGTCCTACCCCTCAGTATACTCACAATCTCAGGAATGCATTGTTGTGACCACAGGTGTGTGGAGCGAGGCTGGATGGCAGCAGTCAGGAGAAGAGCATGCTGTGGGCTATCAGTGACATGGCACCGAGCAAGATTTTCCTCTTCGCATTCCTGTGGTTTCAGGGAGTGAAGGAAATTGCTGTGCCACACTCACCATCTTCTAAAGCTCGCTCACCCTGATATCAAAGCTTGTGAAAAATCTTAGAGATTTCAAAATGATTTTGAAAAACCTCAAATATTTGGCTTCTTAATGAAGTGAGGGGATTTGCTTGCTCTGGTCTTCATGAGCTCTGACCATCAGCACATCCCGGTATCTGTATCTAGGCCCTATGCATCTCCAGTCCCTGATGCCAGAGGGAACTTTCCAGGGACAGTGACTGTGCTGGTGACTGCTGGAGGTTGGGCCAGGAGCAAAGGGATGCCCTAGTTTGCCAGGGCAATGTCTTCTTGCTCTCCACCCAAAAAGTCCAAGTAATTTCCCAACTTTGTTTATACTGAAGCTTAGCTGGCCCTTAGATCAAAGCAGAGGTGAAAACACTTTTCTTGTCCTGTTTGCTAATAAGCTCAGGAGCAAAGAGCTCCCTTGAAGGATGCTATTGACTGGAAGAGCATCACATTTTGTGTTTGCTGAAAAACTCTGTCATCCCCTGCTATCAAAGTGACATTGAAGATTCGAATGGGGTCATCTGACTTGCCAAACATTTTGGAAGGGAGAGTGAAAAAGCCTTTTCAGAGGATACTTAGAGGTGAAAAGGTAGAGAGCAGCAGCTCCTGGAATCACTTGAGCACAGAGGTGGTGTTTCAGGAACAAGGGGTGAGGGATCTGGGCTGGTTGAAATGCTTTGTGCATCCCCAGAGAAAGGGGGGTGAGGGAGCAAGGGAAAGAGGGAAAGAGGCATTATATCAAAACCAGGTGATCTTTGTCTAGTATAGAGCTGAAAGTTTTGCTCAGCATCAGTCATACTAGAAACCAATTTTTGTCCTTCTGTATTAGTGATTTCAGGAGAAAGAGCATTTGGAAAGAAGAAAAATGCAAAGAAACTTGACTGAGGTATATAATGTTGTGAGTATGTAGTGAAAACCGACCAGTTCTTCCTTTTCATGTTAAGTCCTAATATAGCAACAACTTGTCGTTGACTAAAATTAATAGCAGGTACATTTAGAACAAATGAAAGGATATCTTTCTTCACCCAGCGCGTCCCCAGTCTCTGAAACTCACTACAGCAGCAGGTCATAAGGACTGTAGCTGGAACAGGTACAGATGTTTACGTGCAAATACCATCACTTATAGTTATACTTGCTAAAATAAGAGTGATCTAACCACAGCTTGTGTTCAGTCTGCAGTGATGTCTGAACTAACCAGGAAAAAATTTGGTCCTGAGGGTGCTCCAATGGCAGACAGTTTTACTGTTAAAATTGTTCCTACAGTTTTGTTATTTTTGTGGCTTGTTGAGTTTCTTTTTAAAATACATCTCTTTCTTTCATAACACATTATTAAAAAAAAAAAAAGATTCACAATACTTGCTGCTAAACTTTCATTTGCCAGAAAGTTGCTCTTTTTTTTCTTTTTCTTTTTTTTTTTTTCTTTATGCTGTAAACTGCTACATGAAAATTGAATACAAGGTGCTAAAGATCGATGGGCACAGCTGATTGCTGTTCCAAATGAGACTACCAAGCACTAAGACACTGAGAAATCAAATTGATGACCTGTAAAAAATAAGTTCTGATTAAGAAATATCAAGTTGATAGAAATTCTTGAAGGCAAGGAGACAAGGGAAGATGAAATATTTTTGAGAGTGAATGATGAAGTTGTTGGTTATGGATAATTTTGAATTTCCTTTACAGTCTGTTACAGCACATCAGATCTGTGGTTGATCAGACAACACCCTGTTTGGTAGCCAGGGATATTTCAGTGCTCAGTTGGTTATTATAAATTTGTGTTTGTGCTGTGGCTGTGCTGCAGAGGCAGGTACTGGACACTTACACATTCTCCTTCCCCAGCTGCACCCCAACAAAGGACTGTCTTTGATTATGCACAAAAATCATCCTGTGTGGTCTCACAGAAAAGATTCCACTGTTAACTTCTTCAGTAATAGTTTCCTTTATCTAGTACATCTGAAAGGGATACCATACAATTAAGAGTATTGTTTTATACAGATTATCTGAAGGAGCTTATGGACCTGTTTTGGGGCCTAGTTTTGCCAGCCTGACCCTGCAAACACTTATTTGCAAGAGTCTTAAATATATGGTCAGTAGGACTTTTTGCACGTCTAAGACTCGTGGAAGGAATGAGCCCTTAGTGTGTTAACTCTTTAGTAGACAAGACTCCTATTTACTCTTTCTCGTAGGCATGCTATGGGTCCTCTAAAAGCCACACCAAGGTCCACGTTTCCAAAAACAGGGGTCATGCCATTGCATGCTCAAGACTTGTCTCCTCATGTACTTATGATAATTGCAGGAAATAAACAAAACAAAACAAAAACAACAACAACAACAAAAAACACAATGAAAGGCTGTAGAGCTAAGTGAGCAAACCTGACTTTCCCTTGGTGTCTCCTTGTAATTGTACTTGCCTTTGCTGCTGGTGCACTGCTCGTCCCTCCAGCTGTATCCCTACAGCAGAAAGACACTGGTAAAGCAGGCCTTGGTGGCTTCAGTAGATGTCTGCCTCTGAATTTTGTTCTTAGAAATGGCTTAGGAGGAATACAAATTGAAGATAAGTTCCTTTACTCTGATATGGATTTTCATTTGATTTTTACTGTATGTTTTCAAAACGAACTGTCAGCGTGTTTGTTCAACTGAGTATATATGATGTTATAATTGTTTTGTTTAGTACTGTAAATATTATCTGTGATTAATCTTGTTCATGCTAGAAAGGTATTTGAGTTTCTTACCAGACAGTATATATTTAAGGTTTGCTTTATTTATGTGAAGAAAATGACAAATACTGTAGCTGAGGGAACAGGAAAAAAAATGAGAATTGTGCCCTGAAAAAAATCTAGGTTGGGAACTGGGAAACAGTGCTGCTCTGCTGTGCTCTGAGTTGGGGTGATGCTGTGTAGTGGAGGGTCAGAGCTAAAGATTGCTGGCAACTGTCACACCCAACCTGAGATAACAGAAGCTAGAAGGAGCCAGATGAGCAGGATGTGACCCTAAAGGGTAAGGAGAATAAGCCAAAGAGCCTGGAGGAGGCATCTTCCCCAGAGTTTAAATCTTTTGTAAATAGCTTGTTCCATCAGAAGTACTGATATCATGACCCTGAGCTATTGAAGCTGCTGCTTTCAATAGATCTTAGAGGCTCCATTAATACTGTTAGATCACTCACACAGGATGACACGATAGTCCTTTCCTTTCCTTCCTTTTTTTTCCCACTTCCTGAGCAGTGGGCACTTAGGAAAAAAGGGGGGAAAAAAAACCCACCCTTCTTCAAGAGTGCATCTACTTAAAATGTAATAATAAATTGTGCCCCATTAGGGTTAAAATAAACACAGCTACAGCCCAGCCATACTTTTGGGAAACACCGCTGTTCTATTTTATTTTAATACTGCAGGACTGTTTTGCTCTCACTCCACACCAGCCTCACAAATCACTAGTGCAGTGCTCCCACTAACTTGTCTGTATTATGTTCATTTTCTGGGTGGCAATAAATATTAGAATAAAATAAACTAAAGACTGCTGGCTGGGGCTCTGTTAGCTATCTTTATGGTTTCCACGGCAGCTGAATGACAGCTCAGGCTGGAAGCAAGCGGCCCCTTTTCACCAAGTAAATTTAGCCTTGGGAAGGATGAACATCTTCTAACTCTTGAGCTGTGATGGTTGATGCCAGTCAGTAAATCAGTCAGATTTTAATTATCAGACACATGACAGGGAGCAGTGACAGGCGGCAGTCCACTGGAGAGCATTCCTTCAAAGCAGCTTTAAAAACAGAACAGCACTTGAAGAGGAAAACCAAGTGAACAGAACACAGTCACAGCTGAATTGCAGGACATTAATAGCATGATGGAATTCCCTTCCTAATAATTTTAACCGCTTCTCGGCCACAGCCTTCCCAATGAAGTAGATCTAATGCAGCTTTATTGGGAATTTATTTTAAGCCCCCTTCACACAGGCCTGTGTTTTTTAATAGAGTTTCACACAGTTCTCTGCATAAGCAGCTGTTTGGTGCAAAGAAAGCAGTGACAGATTTATAATGCAGCAAAACCTGCTAATTGGGTAGATGAAATTGCGTTTCTGAGAGTGGCCCCTCTATGAATATTGGTAACATACCTCACAGAGACTTGTGTATGTAAGAACTTGATTATTTATTGTATTTTGCCTTTTATGTTAATCCTATGATTAATTCTTGGGTAATTACCTACAAACACCTCCCTGGAAGCCTCTTTAGATAATAAGGGCTGGGTGGTTAGTGAAAGGTTACGGGAATTTTACAAAACCTATTTAGAGAATTCTCAGGATATTTAGAAACACTCTGTAGTTTCATATGCATATTTGGGAGAAACTGGGGAGCTGCTAAATATTAGTTAGATATTTTTTTTTAATAGCTATTAAAGGGATCAAAGTGATCTTTGGATGGTCACTGAGTTAACAAAAATCATAAGAGAAAATTTAATGATAATAATATCAATAGCAACAAGGCTCTTAGATATTCAAAATATATTAATGTGCCACCTTTCCAAATGGGCAGCTTGCCATTATTTGTTAATTGTGATATGTGAAAGGGAAACTGAAGTGCAGTCTTAAAACTGTTCCACTTTCTCTTGCACTGGTTCAGATTCATTGTTCAGGCTCCCATACTGAAATCAAGAGGAAGCTTTGATCAAGCTCGGTCGCATGGGAGACTGTAAAATCCTTCCCACTGCAGCCACGCTGCCGTGGTGCGGGGCACAGTGCACGGAGGACAAGGGGTCCCCACCCCAGCGAGCCCACCGCCAGGACACGGCACTGAACAATTCAGAACAGAGCCGAGATTGCTGAGAATACACGAAGTCGTGAAAACAAAAATAATGTTTGACTTAATCTCAGTGAAGATCAATACTTTTTTCAATGAGTAAGCCACAGCCAGGTACAAATAGGCCATACTTTAGAATTGGACCTCTCTTCTTCTATGAAAATAAATGTCTTTCCTACTGTCACAAAAATCACCCAGCATCTATAAATGAATCCCTTTTCCCAAAGGGAATCATACCGTGCACTTGAACTCTGATGTGGTTTTGATGTTTTTAGGCTGGGCTTCAAAAATAATTTTAATTTAAAGGCTTCTGAGGTAAGAGCTTTATAATAGGAATGCAGGTTTCCAACAAATACATAACTGCTCAGCATTCTTGGAGTTTCTTGGTAATCATCTTCACAAAGCTAAAAAGCTTCATTTTTTATTATTTGTTTTATAAAAAGAAATCTGTAGATTGTCAAATGTTCAGGTTTCCTTGTTTTGTTTTGTTTCTAAAAGAAACAGAGGAAAGGAAATGTAACATATTTTTTTTTGGATGCCTTTATTTTCCAATCAGGTAATTCAAACATCCTCCCCAGCTGACAGGAACAGGGACTTAACCAGTGCCTACCCAAAACAGGCTTGTCGTGTACTTGTCAGCTTCCACTTGTCTGTGGTTCTTAAAGCATGGAACATGCAATTAGTCCTGTTTAAACCATGGGTCAAGAATAAAGACAAGGATCAGAGCCTGTTGTGCTGGACACTGTCCTGTGCCTTCTGTTTGTAAGAGAATAACTTGACATTCATGCGAGTGCCATTTCCTACACTAAGTCAGTAGGAAAAGACATGAAGTGCAGTAACAGGATAAACCCTTTGCTCTGGCTCTGTACCTGACTTCCAGCTGCTAAACTTCACTGGAAGACAGTTAAAAATACATTAAATACTTCCCAAATGCTCTTTTTCCAGGAAAACAATTGCTGTGATTGCTGCAGTGATTTTTTCTGGCTTTAGATGGGAGGGGATGATGGTGTGTTGTGCTTTGGAAAGTCAAGTCATCCCGCTGGCAGTGAACATGGGAGACGGCCCCTGAGACAAAACCTGGGAAGTGTGGCTCATTGTGAGGGCATTTGTGAACAGCTAGGTTTAGTCAGTTTAGGAGAATGGTTTGTACCTCATTTTATGCTGTTTGTAAATAAGGGTGCATTATTCAAGACTGATGTTAGGGAAACTTGAGCAGAATCTGGACCTTAAGTTTACTAGAGGATATTTATCTTGTCAGGATGAGTTATTTTATTATGTTGTTTAGATGCATAAAGCAGGTTATTCAGGTGACTTAAACAGTAGGCTGTAATTTCTACAGAAAACAGAGATTTGTAAGTAGATAGCAATATATGTCAGTGTTTTACTGTGATTATTAAATGTTACAGGAAATGCATCGCATAATCCATGCCCTTTGTGTTTTTTTTTCTTTCTTTCTTTCTTTCTTTCTTTTCTTTCTTTTCTTTCTTTCTT
>NC_137707.1:20965651-21124644 GCF_964034855.1 Anser brachyrhynchus | reverse complement strand
CCTTATAAGCAGGGGACAAATAACCCAGACAAAGGGAATTACTTTCACAAAGATGGGAAGGTCATGAAACAAAACAGATGAACCAGATCTTTTGCTAGTGTAAGTCAACATAGATTCACTGGGATGTAATCAATTAGGTATATTTTTTCTGAGAATTTTTCAGATTTGGGAAAGGGAAACCAATGGAGCACAGAGGACATTCTATATATTACTGGAAGCTTATGACATCCAGAAAAGATAGCCTTCTTTACCTGGGATTTAATATTAAGGGTAGTCTGTGTGGATTTCTAAGGGAAACACACTAATTTGAATGGCAAAGTGAAGTAATTCACTAACACCAAGTAAAAGTTGAATTATGTCTCACCAAATGTAACAACCAAGTCCTCTGATTACAGGCAGTATTTTCACCGTAATATTTATTTCATCTTGTGGTTTTGGTCGACAGTGAAATATATAATCATCTACTTAAGCATTCAAAGAACCTGTTTATGATTTGCTGTTCCTGATATGTGGAAAGAGAAAGGTTTCTGGCAGTTTTTCTTCTCTTCTTACAGTATTTTGCACTTGATAAGGAGAGAGAAACGTGGGAAATCTGAGATTAAGCCTCTAATTTAAACTAGGATGGGCCAAATTTAAAATAGAGTCTGAGATTTTCTAAGGCTGCAGGCAAGGTTTGGTTTAGAAATAGGGTCCAAAACAGCATCTGCATACAGATTTAGATTTGGCCCTCTTGCAGGTTTCAACATGCTTTAACTCTGAGTTTGTGGCTCCAGATTCTCTCTAGTTTAATAGGTAGGGCACCAAAACTCAGATGCCAAACAATTGCTGAAGGGACTGACTCCAGCTGTTTGAATATGAGAGGAATATATTACTAAAAATCTGCAAAGAGAAGTAATAACCATTACTATTATCATTATTTCTATTCCTATGGACCCTTTTTCTGTGAAAAGCTGCAAGGGCTAATCCTTAGTATTTTGCTACTGAGTGGAGAGTGAAGGGGTGTCAGGCAATTAGCGGTGCTCACTTACATTTCCTACATGAGCGAGTAGAAGAGGAGAGAGAGAGAAGAAGGGCCATCGTGCCTGGGTGAATTCTGGTGAGGGAGAAGATGGTTGCAGTCCTGCTGGACTGCCTGTTGGAAAGGGCAGTCTGACAGCCACTGCCTGTTACAGAGGGCTGATCCTAGCTAGCCTGACCTTAAGCCATCACGTTGGCCAGTGCAAACTAGGCATGAATGCTACCATTTCTATAACAATTTGTAGCCACTTTGTACAATGTACTCAAGGCACATGGTGAAGGAGAACAAAACCCATGTCTCGTTAACAAAAGGTTTCCAGTGGCTGTCACTCAGACTGTTCACTTCATCCTCTTCCCAGCACCTCTGTCTCTTAAGAGATGTTCTTCGGTTTAAAGTGTTTATAGATTTTAATTAACTAAGTCTAATAACAATCTTTGAGAGGTAGAAGCTCTCTTCACCACCACTAACATGCAGCTGCTCTTTCAGTAGTGAGCAAGAATGCTATTTACAGTTTGCAGCAGGAAATTAAGTTTATCCCAGGCAGTTGAAAGTGTAGGTAGGCAGAGAGGAGCTGGAAAGTGGCCAGAAGGCTGAGGCGCAGAGAAAACATCCACCAACTCTGGTTTACATCTTATCTGAAAGCTTTCTCCGTTAGCATTAAAGTTCTTCCCTTCATACCATGCTTGGTCATATTGGCCCATAAAAGAAACAGATGCCTCGAATCACTGCCCACTTCCTGCACCACCCAAGAGGTTTTGAAGATACTCTGTTCAGATACTGACTGGACATGACCCCACCTCAATATGCATTTTTAATATGTCTTAAAACTTTAAAAATCATCTTTACAGACAAAAACAAAACAAAACAAAACAAAAAAAAATTAGTGACAGAAACTGGAAATTTCATCTCTTATTGCCATCCTCCACTACACCAGTAAAAAAAGTATCTTCTAACACTAGACTCATCATCAAATCAAAGCCTTACTGTTACCAGGATAATCTACTTAACAGCATTGGGAAGGATGAAGTATTGTCAGTTGGTATTTAGCTGGGGGCCCTTCTTAACAAATTTGAATTTAACATGAGTCCTTTTGGAAAGAGGAGCTGAGCTTTTCTGGTTCTTAACAGGACAAATGTCACTCTTGTTAACCCAAACATTAGAAAACTTTTGGGAAGCTTAGATTTAAATTGAGGCTGTGTAATTGTGTAGTGGTAACTCCACTTTGGTTGGTCTCAAGGCAACTCCAAATGGCAGAATGCCAGGTGAAATGGCTCTAAGTGCAGAAGTCTTCTGCCCTCTGCAACCTGCACAGAGTCACACTTCATTGGAGGTGGTGGAGGAGGCAGCATACCTACGGTAGGAAAATATCCACTCTATTCCATACAAAATAGAAGCATTTAAACATGTCCATTGCTATTACTAGAGCAAAAACTTTGCAGAAGCAGGAGCAGTTGTATGCTGCAGAGCTGTATGTATACCTGAGCATTTGGAGCACCTCCGAGACAGGAATAGGTGCCAGAAGCTGTCTGATATATTTTTGGGTGGCATTAAATTAGCTTCACTTGCAAAAAAGAAATGATTTGGTAGAGTATACTATATCCATCAATGGAAAAAGGTGGTCAGGTTGGAAAGTATAGTATGACTGGCTTAGGCAAAAGGCCTTTTTTTTCCAATTACAATTAATTTCAGTGGACTTGGGCCTACAAGCCCCTGGCCTTGGGCACTTTTCACATCATAACAGTCGTGGGGAGGGAAAATGCAGAGATGAAATGCAGCCGTTCAAAACTAGCCCAAAGCTGTTCTAGCAAATAGACAGACTTTTCTCATTTTCATGAAACCATCGAATATATGAATTTCACTGGATTCACTTTCTTGTGCCGAAGAAGTCAACATAGTTCATCCTGGCATGTTCAAAATTGGAGGGATCTGATTGACAGAAGAGGGAGATGGCAGATTCAGAATATTCAAATCTTGCTGTTGCACACTTCACTGCAATACAAAAGATACACACACAAAGAAATACTGCTGACAGTCCATCCATTGCACTGTGCCATGTATACTTTACATCTCCTTTAAAATAATTTGTGTTTTTCTATTTTACCATATCATTATTATGTTTTACTCTTCATATTATATTTTCATATTTTAAGCTAGATTCCTCATGGGTCATCTTTTAAAATTGGAGTCCCACAGTGCTGTTCTTCCTTCCTCTATTTAGGGGGCATATCTAACTATATTTTCTCTTCCCAGAATGGTCTCCCTCACTAACTTTAATTTTTTTTTTTTGATTTAGTGTGTCTAGAAATAAAATTTACCTCAAATCAAAAGTATTTCTTGAGAAAATGTGGGATTTCAACTCAGAACCAATAGGGAGCAAATACATGAAGCCCCATAAAGAATCTGTGACCAAAAAGCAAGCTTACGTGGTGCACTGAAACATGGTATATGGACACCCAAGTTATCCTTAAGCAAACTAGGGTGATTAGTGGAAGTAGTCCCCCGTGGTGGTGTGATGCTTCACACAGGTACATCGCTCTGTATCTCCACAGTATAAATGCCCCAAGACTTGCCACAACCTAGAGAATGGGCTGAGCCCTGAAAATCTGGAAGGGTTTCTTTGTGTGTCCCCAGAGAGCAGTGCCATTCAAAGTGAGAGAGATGTTTGATGTTCTGTGACAGCATCGGGCAGTAGTACCCCCCAGCACTTTGTGGAGCTCCAGTATCTGCAGAGACTCATCCTGTGCAGCTGAGCTCCCTTCAGCAGTTCATGAAGGAACAGGTCAAACATCTGGCTCCTGCTTGTTCTCTCGTCCTCTTCCCCAGTGCATCTGCTGAGGGATTGTTTTGCTTTGAAACCTTTCAATAATATATAGGTACATTGGTGTGCATTTATGTCAGAGAGGGCCAAGCCAAAGGCAATGCCTTGCAGTTACTAGAGAGAGAGTGGTGTTGATCCTCAGTTTCTGTGGGATTTCACTGTCAGGGAGCAGTTCCCATGGAAAGGTGATAGGCTGCTGCTTCTCTCCTTTGCGTGGGCTCAATGCAGACCTTCCCTGGGCACTCCTTGTGAAGGAAGCACCTGCAGAGGGAGGCCAGCACAAAAAGGAGGGCAGCTGGGAGATGAGCAAAGCTCCTCCACCCTCCCCTCTGTACCTGGGAAAATGGCTTTCAGGTAGGACTCTGACAGAGAGATGTGGCCATGCTTCCAGGGAGCAAATGGGTGGGAAATTCCTAGGTTTCTGCACAGTGTTAAACTCAGTGATCGGTTTGGTGTGGGGAACAAACATCATTTTTTATTTATTTTTTTCTCAACAGGAATGAGAAATCAGTCACAAATTTCATCTCACTGGAGGCAGTTAAGGAAAACTAAGCATTTGGAGAGCATGTGCATTCTTTCAAGGTTTCCCTCAACTGACCATGCACATTTTCTTAAAAGGGGAAAACACGATCAGTACAGCTTGCAGGTATGTTCTGAAATTAGGGTCTCCATTTTTGCACTTCTTAGTTCTGAGGCACACCCCGAGTAACTTGAGTTATAGCAATGTAAGACCTCAAAACCCAGTCCAGCAGTCAAACATTGTCAGATGATGAATGAATCCCAGTTGAACACTGGCTTCGTAAGGAAAGCAGGTGAGTCCTGTCTGGTCTCAAGTTCAGTTACAAACACTTCAAACAGCTCTAGCTAATATGTCTTCTCATCTGCTGCTTTATTTGTCATTAAGTGATCCTTCCTTGGGCTTTCTTGTGTTCTGCATAGTCATTCATTTGAACTGCCATTCTCCCTGGCAAGTTGCAGGATTTTCAAATGCAGGTTAAGCCAGCTATTTCCCAAAGCAGCTAGTGCACATACTTCTGGGATCTCTTTGTAGCATGTACTCTACTAAGGTCTAGCAGCTCCTATTTGCCATTTGTCTCATTTCTATCTTGCAATTAAACGTTTTATCTTAACCCATCAAAAAGTGCTCCTTACAACACTAAGTAGAACGCTTCACATGAAAACTTTCCTATGAAAAGAAGGTTTCTGGATATGAGACATACAGCAATTAATGCTGCTTGATAGAATCTATAAATGTACACTGTAGCAATGCTATTTGCTTTAAGTACTACTTTAAGCAGGAAAAGGCAATGAATCCCCCTTCCAGTGTCTGATTTTATGTTTAAGAACTAATGAACTGAATTCTTCGTAAACATTGGCAAAAGATGCAAATGAACAGACAGATTCTCCAAATGCAAAGGGACATATGAGAAAGAGCTAATTTTACACAATTGACTCTCTAACCTTTTTGGATCAGTGGAATTAGAGGCTGATTAATCTGCCATGATTAGCATTTATTGAAGCTTTTGACACTGCTGCATTGTTTTTCTTTTCCTTTTCTTTTGTGTCTCAGAGAGTTAACAGTTTATAATACATTTAACTGCCAGTCCATCACCCTGACAGGGTCATAGCTTTCCTTTATGGACTTTTAAAATTAATAACAGACAGTTCTATTTTGACATGCCCTTGCTTCTGCTGCAGAGCTCGGCTGTTTAATTGTAGAGCTGGCCTCTTGTGGCCAAATGCTCCCAATGTTTAGCAAGGGTTGAAAATATGGATGTTAGGAGAAAAACTGGCAGATGGCTGACAAGGCATTTTTACTCATAACACACCAGTAAAACTTTAACTCAGAAGATTTAGTGCTAGAGCTTTGCAGTCAGCAAGCTGCAGCCATATGCAGATTTTTTTTTCAAACTTCTAAACTGATGGTTTTGCAAAGTGTGCATAAGCGGCCTTTATTGATTATGATGTTAAAAATTGAAAGCGTCAGTATCATTTAGCTTGAGATACTTTTAAAGAAAAAATGAACATTTGTTTTCATTATGAATTCCTGATAGGCCAGACACCAGTAGGGTCTATGGTCTTTATTTTTTAAACTAAAGCGAGGAACATTCTTACCGTGCTTTTTTCTAAAAGAAATGTTGTATATATGAATCAAACAGCACCTAACATATATACAGTAACTGTTGGTTCTTACACATTCATAGACTCCAGATGATGTCCCGACCCATGAAAGTGACTTGTTAGCTGGATATAAAATCACAGACACCATAAGCCTGGGTGATAGCTTCACAGCCTAACTTTCAGACACAAGTTAGTATTTATAACACTCTCAGTACCTATCTATCACCGCAAAAAGCGTGTTAAATAACTTTAAAGGCCTGACAAACCCACAAAACTAGGAAATGAAGATTTATGGGTGCACAGTCCATGAATTCATTCTATTGTGCCTAGGTGTTACAGCACACACAGCAGTGACATACGTTTGCTTTAGTTTAACTGTGAAGTGATGCAAGTACATTATCACAGGTATCCTGCAGTGGCTAGGTAGCGCTGCCCACCATTTTTGCTGTTGAACACAGCCAAACTTTGTGCTTGGTCACAAAATATGGTGTAAAATAGTCAGTTACTTAAATCCTTTCTCTTTGCTTCTACACCATAAGATATTCACTTGTGTATCAGCTAATCATAAACATAATTTATACCAAAAAAATGGAAAACACATTTAAGTCTACATTTATGAAAAGAAACATTTAATCTCAGCTTAAAAAGGACAGATAAATTTTCGGTTAGGCAAGTAAAAAGAAAGAACATAATTTTTTTTTTCCATGCCCTGTGAGATAATTCTGTGTCATAAACACAACATTGGTTAAAAAAAAAAAAAGCAACACAAAAACTAGATACGTCAACTAGTGCTGCTGAACTTCAAGTCTGTCTACCTAGAACAACATTAGTAGATAAAAGTTTGGTAACTGTGCGCTTAAATAGCTTTGCTCGCACATCAGAAGAGTCTGCAGGTAGATGACTCTGCACCTTAGGTTGGTGTTTCTCTTGCAGACACACCTCTTCCTCCCACCAGAGCAGTGCTGCCTCCCTGGCAAACTTTTACCTGATATCCTTTTTAGAAAGAAATGCTGGAGGTGGAATTCTCTTAAACCCTCAAACACAGTGGTGCAGTTATATCACAAATCAAATTAATTAAACAGTATTTAAATCTATCAGGGCTTCCAAGAGGCCTGACGAATTTCACCCTGCTAGCAAGTCAAAAGGGAAGCTGAATTGTAAGGAAGGAGGCCCCTCACAGCCATTGCTAGCCTCATTTTTGCAAAGGACAGAGCAGCCCTTCATCATGGGCACTGCAGGGGAGAGGAGCAGCAAGCAGAGTCTGTCTCCAATAACCAACCTGGGGCAAGTCATCCTGATTTTCTGGCCTTTCCCAGCTGGCTGTTGTCAGGCAGCTCCTCCTCTCTCCCCGTGACCAGTCCTGCTCTCCTCCTGGGTTCAGCTTCACACAGCTGCTCCCAGTAAGAGAGGCATGTGTCCTGCTGCCTGGCACCAAGCATCCAAACCCATCCCTCACTGTTTAATGCACGTATTTTCCTAATTTAAGTTCTAATGAGCCTGCCTGCTTTGGGCATCTGGTACAGCCACCCCAAATAGCCTCTACATGGGGCTGAACAAGAGTATGTTCTGCTGATGTCTATGCTGTGAAGGAGGCCAGGGTGAGGAGCCTGTTGCAGACCCAATTCAGCTTTGAGAGAGCAGGTGGGGAGCTGCCTTCCCCAAGTCCTGTGATCAGCCTTCCAAACCGGGGACAGGGTATTTCTGAGAAGGGTTTGTAGCTCTCATGCCAGGTTTCTGGGAGCCAGTAGGTCTCTGCTGAAGCCTTCGCCTTCTCCTCACACCTCCAGGCCCCAAGGAGAGGAAAAGACGCCCTGTGCGCTGCGGCCTCCTAGTCATGGGGAGAAGGGAGGGAGAAAGGGGGGTTGTAGGAGAGGAAGAAATTCTTTGTATATAGCAATCAGGAAAGCCAAAGAAAAACCTCCTTCATGAGACACCAGAATGAAACAGGGACAGGATTTTGAAAAGACTTTGGGTTACAGCAGCAGTGCTGACAGCATCAGCAGATTGCCCGACTCTTTAATTTCATGTTACCAATTACTACAATCAAATTGATTACATGAACTGAATTCATGTGTATTACCTGAGTGTGTGGCCCCTTGTGTTTTGAATACTTATGCATAAAAATTGCTATAATTCTTGTTAATAGTTATTATAGTTCATCTATTGCTCATCTATAATCTCTTGAAGATATAATAGAGAGAGAGACAATGGGGTAACGGAGTCTAACACCCCGACTGAGGCTGAATCGCACCAGAGCCAGTGTTAGTCAAGCTTCGACTGAGGAATGCCCAAAACATTTCAAGTGAGTCAAAACTGCTGAAAACCTGGCCGAGTTCCCTCCTTTATGAAAACTTTCCAAAGATTTACCCAGCTTTTTGCCATGGAGTTATTTCCTTTGAGAAAGATAGTGCAAGGGCAGGAGTTCATTTTGCCAAATAAATATTATTCAATGCTTGTGAAGTCCTGGCATTTCCAAACCTAAAGCAACAAAATCCATTTAGCACCAGGAGTCGGGATTTCTTGCTCCGTTGGTACCCTGCCAGCTCCAGGCTGTGCCAAAGCCACTATTGCCAAGGGGATAATGAGGTAATGTGCCTGGGTGATAAAATTCTGGCTTTCTGGCTTGTCGCCTGAGATATAAGATGGCACACACCTATGATCATATGAAAAGGCAGTGTGGGGTCTTTTAGGAGGCTTTCCTGCTTAAAATAATGTATCTGAGAAAAGAAAGAGCCAGGAATTAGAGAAAAGCATCCCTTAACTGCTTATAAACTGAAAGGAAACTTCAGTGGCAGAATACTAGTCAATGCCTAAACCAAAGTCTGCTTTAACTAATGCTTGTTGGATGTTGAATTACAACAGAAAGCCTATGTTAATGCATGTGAGAGCCACATGAATATCAAACAAATTCATTATGATCAGTGCTATTACAGTGAATACCAAATGAGTTCATAATGATGGAACAATGAAACTGTTACTGATAGATTTTATTTCTGCAACAAATCCTCTGTATAAGGGTCCACTCCTGTAGTATTAATTCTAATATGACTGCATCTGAATATTAGTATCATCAGATAAGTTATACCTTTCAATAGTCTGAACTATACAGTTGAACCTTTTTTTCCCCACCAGTACATCATCTTTTTTATCTCAAATTGTCCTTAAAGTTTGATGACTATTGTAAAGGGGTAACACTTTATTTTAAGTATCCAATCATTAGAAATTCATTTAGTATTCATTGCAATAACACTAATACAATAGAATTGAATGAATAAAAAATTCATTTAGTATTCATATGGATGTGAGATGTACCTCTAAAAGAGTTTCACTCTAATTCAGCATTATTTTAGCATTGTTTAATGGACATTTACTGGTAAAGATGACTTAATTTCTATACTTAGATATTTAGATTATTATTATTATGAATTAATTAATTTTTTATATTTTTAACAAAAAGTATTAGGATATATGGCAAATTCATCAGAATATGATGTGAGTGTTTCATACCTGAGCAAGAGCATCAGCTTTATGAAAATGGTTAAAAGGAATTCTGAACACTTTTTTTTTTTTTTTCCCCGTTTGGTATTTACATATTTACAGAACTTGCTAGTTACAGAGGTTGCATAAATTATTTGATAATGCAATGCATCCTTGCTGATTGGAGAACTATTATTTTGTATCAGACCTTAAAGCACAGAAATATCTTGTTTATTATCCTGAAGGACTTCTAATGTATAAATTGCAATTATAAGAACAAAGGCAAATCAAGCTTTCCTGCAGATTATGATCATTAGAGGCAGAAAAGAGCTACATCCGTGTTCGACTGTTGGATGCAGTTTAAGTAAATTGAAGAAATGCCCCTACCCAGCAAAGGCAAAGCCTTATAGATAACCTTTCCTTCCTCTTTAAGCTTACTCTCTACTATCCATTAGTGATGGTTACTAGCAAGCTGCAGCCACATC
Organism: Anser brachyrhynchus; assembly: GCF_964034855.1. Classification (NCBI taxonomy): domain Eukaryota; kingdom Metazoa; phylum Chordata; class Aves; order Anseriformes; family Anatidae; genus Anser; species Anser brachyrhynchus. The sequence continues at coordinate 21,114,725 of NC_137707.1, read as the reverse complement.
ACTGAATTTGACAAAGTTATTCTGAACCCAGAGGGATTATGATGGTTTGCCTATAATTTCTGGACTTCAGCAAACACACAAATGCATTTATGAAGTACCAACCATCCTTTCAGCTAACTCTTCATTAAAATGTATTTAGATGTCCTTCAAAAAAAAAAAAATCGTCTTACAGTGAAACTCAAACTGGCTGATTCCCAGGCTTACAGTTACTTTCCTATCAAGAATTAATGCAATATCATGCACACACCATTACTGAAAAATTCTACGCTGTTTTTTGCCAAGTGTTCCTATATAACAGTTTTATCACAAGTCTGACAGCCGCCATAAAAATTCCAGGCATTCTATATCAACAGCCCTCTTTGTACTAAGTTATTAAACATTAAATTTTTATTCGTCATTTGTATTCTGTTATGCAAAATAAGCTCCTTGATAAGATGTGTCTTCTTAATTGGGCCCTTGATGCTTCTTGGATCGGAGTTGTCAGATTAGCTGGAAGAAGAGGCTCTGCATTGAGCCAGCTCGCTACCAGGAGACCAATAGCTTTGTAACAACGATATTAAGTTAGAGGGGCCAAATGGAGGGCAGCACTAGGCTCAGGTGAGACTCTACATCTGTGCATGTCTTATGCTCAGGCACTTTTCTCATAGCATCAGCAGGGCTGATGGAAATAGATTTGTTTGTTGTTTACAGCATGCAGCTGTGGATGCTGCTGCATGGGAGTTGTATAAGATTGAAGCAAATTTGTACTGAGACTAAAATATTGAGCTTTTCTCCAGTCAGCAGTCTCTGGAATCTTATTGTCGAAACTTTATCTAGTTGTAACCCTCCCCAGGGTGATTTTCATTTGCAGCTGCCCTGCTCTCTCTCACCGCCTGTCCCACACTGCCTCTGCATCAGCCAGTGCAGGGGTAGACTCCTGGTGTGCAAGTCAGTGGCTGGGCCGTGCATGGGCAGCAACAACTGGGTCAAGCAGCTTGTACCCTGGGTTTTCCAGAAAGCTGTTTGATTCCCACAGACCCCTCTGACAGCTGTCATTATGAGACATCATTATTTTCATCTCTTTTAGCTATAACCTGAAGAAAGGGCTCAACATTTAATGTGGCGCTTGGTCACAAAGCATAATAAGAAATCTCTCGAGCACAAGGAGGAAAAAAAGTCATGAAAATGTAGGATTTATTATCTTCATAAGGTAGACCAATTTTAACAGAAGTATGGTACCATTCCAGACAGGTGCTAGAAATTTAACTGATTAATACTTTTGGTACTTGTTTTACTGAATTCTTCTGTAATTCTGAAAAAATGACTCTTTCATTTAATGCATTATTTTCTGCATTGCAGCCAGACATGGAGGCATACATGGAGACCTAACCAACTTAAGAGTCTTTGCTGTGTGTGGAAGGAATACAACTGCTGCCTCAGTAGACCAACCACACCAAGAATATGTGAAGGGAATCATGTTTCCATTTTGCAGATGGGAAATGGAGACTAAATGGTATGGCCAAAGTCACACTCAGAAGCTGTGCTGGAACAGCACATTAAACTGAAATTTCTCATATTTGACAAGGTGTCCTAACCACAAGACCTTCATCTTGTCATAATTAAACAAGGCTTATTTAGTATTTAGCAAAACACTATACTTCGGGCTGTTGTATGACCTTTCACAATGCATTGCTTTTACTGGTTTAACTTCAGAAACCCATCTGTAGTTTTCATTTAGGACACTGATTTTTCAGACTTTTCCATGAAACAAACAAACAAACAAACAAAAAACCCTGAGAAATATCAATATGCAATATTATATGGATTTAATAACCTATTGCTCTGAGATTGTTTTCAGTTGTTGTCTATGAAAAGTTTAGATTTTTTAATATGGATTTTTTTAAGAAGTCTTTTAAAGGAGTATAAAGCCTAATCCTATATTCTGGTGTATATTTTCATTTCAGTACACCTGCTGCAATTTAGATTATGGGTGACACCAAGGACTAGCGATCAATCTCACATCTTTACTATCTTCTCTTTAGCCACAGTGATATTTTTTAAGCACCTTGTCTCTACAGGACATTTGACTGAAGTTTTGATATCGAGCTGCAGAAATGATTTCTGCAGAAGGAAGGAGTAGTAATGAATTCCGTATGTACGACCCTATGCATTCTTTTTCTAGTTTAGTATGAAGGCCTTCTGCAAATCTTTCTGTGTTTGTTCATAGGTGTCCTCATGCGGGCTGTGTAACTACAAGGCTGTGGTGGATCAGTGGATATTTCAGCAGCAGAGCTGATAATATGAGTTTATGCCTAACATGCCTTGTGCTTTTAGCTGGGACGAGGGTCAAACAGCAGAAGCATGGTGGGGGGAAAAAGCAGCTGTAATGTCCAAAGCCATTACAAATGCTTTCAGAGACATTCTTTCTCTCTGTTACGCATGCTAAGGCCTGCTTTCTTTCTTTCATGCTAAGGACATCTGTTCCTCTTAAGGACATTCGGTGCTTGCTTCCTATTCTAAGACCACCCAAGCCAGATGTGTGTTCAAAGATGAGAAAAAGTAGTTGGTAAAGGCACGTGTCCCAACATCAGCATCTCACACAGCCCAAGGGGAAGTGGGGGAGATGGTGCTGGCAGTGCCCTCTCCACATCTACAGTCAGCTGTGAAAGGAGGGAAGAAGACATGCATTTCCAGCACTTCTCCATTGATTATTTGGTGTAAACCTCTTCAGTATTCAGAACATTTTCCCTGGAGCAGGGTAGAACAGCTTGCTCACTCAGTGTCCCTGTGCCTGGTGCCCAGCGGGTCTCCCCATCAGGCAGCACACTTCCCTTCCTTGGCTCAGAAAGTTCCTCACAGCACTTAAGACATTTTTTAAGCCTTGTTTGTAGAAAATTATGAAGATTTCAAAAGGAGAAAGGGAGGCGAGTCTTCAGATTCTGGGGGGAGCTTGCTCTTATCTGCAGAATTAAAACCCATGATCCTGAGTGGCTAAATAGATACATTACAACCATAATAATTCTTTTAAGAGATACCAGCTCACCCATGTGATTTCAGCAGCCATGGCTCCAGCATCTGGCTGTGTTTTGACGTTTCGAAGATGTAGAGGTATTGTGTGCAATTGCAATGTTTTTGCTCAAACGTCAGTGATAATATTCCTGGCATGCTCAAGCAGTGGATATTCCTGTGCCGAGATACCTCATTATCTGCAGATGCCATAATGAGAATATGAACGCTGTCAATCACTTTAAGACACTTGTAAAAGCAATAATATAGGAAAGCTTTCCTTGATTTTCTGTTACTGCAGCATGTTGGTTGGCTGGGAAAATTGTTCATGTGTGAGGAACTGGGACTTTGGCCTCTTCTTTACTTGAATCTGTCAAGTCTTGAGCTACTCTCGTTAAATACCTCCCATTCATCTTGTCTTCAGAGGGGGCTAATGACACACAGGAAATTCTCCCTTAATTTCTCAGATAACTGTTACCTGTAAGACTGATTGTAGGGGACCTGCAGTGGCTCATCCCCAGATATGACACCACTGCTGCCAGATCATTCTCAATTATACCATTGAGGTTTATGGACTCTCCCTCACTGTTTACTTCAAGTCCACACAGGCAGTCATACTTTCAACCCAAAAAGCTATTAGAACAAGCTATCCCTGGAAGTCACCTTTTCATCTAGAAGAGCTTTCCCAAGCAAGATGTCTGAAGCTTTTAATAAGTGTTATGAAACCCCTACAGATGTAGATACAAAGCATCTGCAATAGTTGACAGCTTCACAGATTTATTTAAGTTATTTCTGAAAGGCATATTCTGTAAGTAAACATCTTATGGTTCCTAATTATCAAAAGGTTAAATAGTTTGACTACTTTCTCCTTACTTTTTGCTCATTTCAGTTTGACATCCATGGAATACTGGATATATAATATAATCTTCCTTGACTTTGATATCTAAAAGTTAGACAATTAAGTCTGAGCTAGCTACCCTTTAAAGTCAGTGGAGTGAAACAGGGCAGTTTGTGCTAAGACGGAGTCTTAGCATTGGTCAAATGAAATGGATTTATAGTCTTCACTGATTATAAAATAAGATGTAGCTTAGTGAGTAGTGCAGGTTAGATACCTGACTTTACATATTTAATGCTGTGTGAGATTGATTCCACTCGTTACTAGCCGGCATATTGCATTATGTGTTTGTGCTCTCCACACATCTGAACAAAAAAAAAACAATACAGAGAAGCCAGGGGTGGCTCACCAGGAGTGCCAGTACCCGAGGCTATGCCACCAGCTGGGAAGCTTGCCTCACCCATATGTGCTGCAGGCCAGCCCAGCGAAATGGCTTTTTGCCTTAGCAATGCCTGGGTGCCCCTGTTGATTTTCTGTGTGTCGGTGTTATAATGAAAACTGTGTTAAGCTGAATAAAATCAAAAGCAGGGGCAGGAGAGCATCTCTGTTTCCCTGAGGAAGCACCTCTACATTTCCTGCTTCCTTGGCCAAAGTCACAGAGTCGGGCTCCTACCTCTGCACACCCCCTGGGTCTGTTCTGCTCCAGCAGGAGGAGGTGTAATGTTTTATGCAGAATATGCTCCTGCCTGACCATTTCTGGAGGCTGCTGATGTATTCCCCTCTCCTCTTAATTGATAAATTAATGAATTCAGCACTGATTTCACTTTGCCCTTTTGAGCGTTGGAAGGCATGATAAACAGTAATCATTATTGCACTGGTGGGAGGCTGAACATGGCTTTGGATAACAGCTCTTCACAAATGTTGAGAAAGTTGTCTTGGGTGGCCACAGACGAGCAGGCGACATGGCTGTGTAGCACTGCAGAGGTTTTGGGCTCCGTCACTGGATGCACCTGATCTGCTGGGCAGCTTTGATGTACTGGAGTTGCTGGCACACAGCCTTTGCACCACTCATAGACCAACGACACCTGAACAAATCTCTTGAGCTCCTTTCTGCAAATCGGTTGAACTTTCATTCTGGACTTGCACCTTTTGTATTTTACACCAGTCTTGCTACATATTTTTTGAACACAGCTCCTCCCATCTTACCATTGCATTTAACATAAACATAACGTAGCATAAATGTGAACTTGATTTTATCATTTCACCAGGACTCCACACAGAAATTCAAACACAGTGTGTGTTTTCATGGAATTCATTTTACCTGTATAATTTCACATTATAACGGTATTGCTTTCCAAAGGGTCATTGCAGACTTGCACTGAGGTCATTTTGTCACTGCAAGCTTGTGTGATAATAGGATTATCATAGGCGTGTTTTCAAATTGTTGTAAGATTGCTGTGAGGACTTTAAGTCTCAAGTGTTTGCGTCACTAAGTGTAGTACAGACCAAGCTAGAAAACCTGAGAAATGCAAATGTATTACAAAAAGAAAGATACTTGATGTATCTTGCTCATGAAGTAAAACCATTTGTATTTGTAGAAGTTGTGCAACAAGCATGAAAGTAAACCAGGAGAGCTGGAGAGAAATAAAATATTTATTGCAGGTCAGATTTACATATATACATGAAAGTACACACGGAAAAATAAAAACGAAGTTACTATCGGTGCCTATAGAGGCAAATGTGCACGTCAATACCTAATTAAACAGCTGTATATGGCACTGTTTTATCAGAGCAGTAATGGTGTCTGTGTGCTAGGGCTGCCCAATTGTGTCAGCTCTTTTACTCTTAAATAAAAATGTCTGGTTATTAACACTACCACTGCAATAGTGAGTATCCTGGTACATACACAAACATATATGGTTTCTCATTTGAAATGCTGATAGCTATTATATGCCATAGTTCTGATCGAATAGGAAGTGAACGAGACCATAAAATTAACATCATTGAAATAAAGAATTATTATACTCTACTTAAATTTTACACAGGTAGTGGGAAGTATTTCATTTGTGCTTATCCTTTTTGATGCTCTTTGTGTTCTTAAGACTTATTTAATGAAAGAAGAGCTTGTGGATGCTTTGGGGAAAACAACTCCACACAGAAAGGTGTATCGTATTCTATTCTAATTCTGTCAGATTTATTTATTTAATATGGATATTAAGACTACCTACCATTCTGAAAACTAGGCAAACCTCAGATCACCCTGAATACTTGCCCATCCAAATCTTAGTCAGTGACAGGTTAGTTTAGCAAAGGGCCTTACTTGGCCGTCCCAGCTGGCTTCTATACTCACTTCAAAAATATGTTTTCATCAAATGCTCTTCAGCTGACAGCTGATTTGGGGGGCAAATAAGAACAGAAAAACTCTTGGCAATTTAATTTTTCAATGAAAGCTTTGACAAAAGAATATACTTTTTTCATTGTTAAATTCTAATAATTTTCAACATTATTTTCTGAATAACTCTTAAACAACCTGTAGGTTTTGTCATTGGTTCCAGCTCAGAAGCCACCAACCTTTAGGAGAGTTAAGAGAATTTTCAGCTGGTCCTGAGGAGACTCCCGTCCACACATGGCTTGTTTAAATGCATCAGCATGGTATGAGACACATCTGGGGTCGCTAGGTACGGATGATATGTTAAGGGCTGGAGCTGTGGGAAAAGGGCTTGGAGTGGCAGCTGTTTTAAACCCAGTGCTGCCAGACGCTGAAATCATTGAGTCGTAGAATAATTTATGTTGAACAGGACCTCTGGAGGTCTTCTGCTCCGACCCCTTACTTAGAGGCGGGTTAAACTTCTGGAATATCTTCATAACCTTTTAATCTTATCTAATTTCAGAGTTATCTTACCTTTCATTCAAGGGTATGAATGCACCTTTGAAAATGGAGTTTTATATTCATTTTGAAGTTTGGCAAGCTTATTCCTCAAGTAAACTAAAGCTGCTGGCTGAATCAGAACCACAGGTTTCACATCCTGGCTCCCAGTTTTGTGCTCTGCCTGCTAGACATGCTGCTTGTCTACAGTACAAGTGGTTATTATTTACATGGAGGCACGGGATCCTTGTGATGAAATGCCCATCAAAGAAACAAAGTGGTCATCACTGCAGGCAGGCTCTTTTTTTTTAAATCTTGATACCATTCAGAGTTGTATACATGTGTTTCCCACTGGCAGATTTTGACCCTTACTGCACAAATTAGAAAAATAACTTGGTTATTAAAGAAATGTGGTCTGAAACTGCTTGGCTAGTTGCTAAGCATGTCTGTGATTACCTCAATTCAGATTTACCTAAAAATATAAAGCTTCCAGTGAAATGTAAGGAAAGCAAGGAAAAATAATGCTTTCACATGTAAATGACATATGTTGGACAACCCAAATAAAAACCTGCATGTGATTATATTCAGGGCTCCCTTTTATTTTGCAGCTCTGTGTATACTGCATCAAGGTCTACAGTTGCTGACCACTGCTTTGATTATCTCACTGTAGCACATAATGTTTCATACCCAGAGACTGTATTCCAGCAAGCCCCTAAATTGTATTTGGACAAAGAATAATTGAACACTGGACAGAATAACAAATGCTATGGTCAAGTTTGCTTCATGGGTTTATCGTGTTGTATTAACATGATAGAAATATGAATACTTAAATCTTATCTCAGGTATAGTTTATAACTGCATTAATCATTTATTGTATTATATATTTTTCATGTCACTAAGATTGTGAGGAAAAGATTCAATTTTCCCAGTGCAGTCAGTTGAATGTGGTTTAGATAAGTTAAAGGCGTTGCATTAAACAGTTTCAACATGGCTTTCTCTTATAGATCCTATAAAAGGATGGGAAACATACGTCAAACAGTAATAACTGGTATATTTTACTTTTTTAAAATAGTCGTATAGCAGTACATTTTCCATTTTCATTAAAATCAGATAAATGAAGTTACTAAGTTTGCCACTTACAGGTAAACATATTCAAATTTACATGGTCATTTTTACCTACTATATTTGCTTAAAATTGTTAGGGGGAAATGCTCTCCTATCAATTAAAGCAGCAGCTTGATAGACACTGAAATTATTCAGAGATATTGCAAAGAGTGACGACAAATACCCTCAATACTCCCAACAGTGTTTCACTTGCTTATATTTACTGGTGATGTGGAACATAAGCCTTCCAAAAAAAGAGAGTGACTCCCCAGCATGAATCTCTGAGGTTTCAGCACACCACAAAGCACTCCCATTTCACTCCACATAAAAAAAGGAATAGGTACCAGCATATGCATCATGCACTGCTAACTGCCTTTTTAGATCATTATATGAACATTGCACATTCATTGCCCATGAATTATATGTAGATTCTCATTTGCAAGAGAGAACTGATTCATTTCCTCGAAATCAAGAGGTGACTGAAGGAAAACAGCAGATGAAAAGATGAAGTCTGCTGGGAAGGCTGCCCTCTTCTGCAGGCTGAGCTGGGGATGAAAAACCATAACTGGATGAGGCAGCACTAATCTGTGAAGGTGTCTTGTCCAGCTGAAGTGGGTTGGGACGTACAGGTGAGTGTCTGGTGATTAGGTCCTTTTGGAGTGCCTTTTATTGATGGTTTCATATGTAGCCACGGGGGCTCATACCATAGGGTGCTGAGCAGCTCCTCCTGCTCCTTGGGGAGCAGTGTGGGGGATCAGGTCTGGCTGGGATCAAGTGTGGCCAGGATCTGGTCTGGTGATACCAACTGTGCCTAAACACTGTGGCTGGAGATGAATGCAAACTTTCACAATTGCTCCTAGCCACGTTTGGGAAAGTCCTGTTTAATACTAACAAAAACAAACCAAAGCAAAACAAAAATGGTAATTGCATTGCTATTGCTGTCATGCTTTGCCATCAGTCATTATTACAGCTTTTAAAAGTTTTGCTTCCAGGAAGCCAATTGAAATTCCAGAATCCTTACATTGTGACCATTCTTTTGATGCAGAATTTTCCTCAATTGTTTGTATCTACCTGTGGGACTTCAGAATCATGCTCTGCTTGATTGATTATTGTAGAAATAAGTAGGATGTTATAAATATACTGTACAATAGTAACTTATTTTTTTTGGTTAGATTTCTTCTAATAGAGATCAACTGAAAAAATCGTAATGAAGTTGTACAATATGGAAGATTCCCTGCCATGGAAGATTTATGTGCCTAGGCTGTAAGTGATGAGTGAAGTGTTTGCCACCACTCAATTAGTAGTTCGTATGTCATTACTGATTTTTTAGAGGGTTTTTCTTAAACTACTTTGAAGTGCAGTGTCAAAAAATGCTAAATCAATTACATACATGTCCTTGTATCTACCCCATAAGGATATCTGCCATGATTTTTTAATGGTCATTTTAGACTTCATGTTTACTTCCATGAAGTGAAGTAAAGGTCACAATGCAGTGCAAATTATTTCTTAAAGTTTAGAAAAAAAAAAAAAAAACACAAACAGCAGGCCATAGAATAGAAAGGTGAGATTCAAAGACACAAATCACTTTACAGTCACAAAAATTGCCAAAAAATAGCAGCTTGCAGCTGTGCACAGCAGGGACAGAAAACATTAAACACATGTTAAGTAACAAATAGGAGACTTAAATATAGCTAAAAGTGGACCTTATTCTGAATAAATCATGTAAACTGCATCATAATGGTTCTAAGGAATGTAATGGATCATGTGAAATATGCTAAATTTATGTTGTTAAAAAAATCAATAGTTAACCCCCTCCCTCTTAAAAAAAGGACTGTTGAGTCCATGAGTAAATATTTTGTCTCTCATTTTCATTCTATATGTACAGCTGGATTTGTGAAATTTCATTTCGGTTAAGGGCAAAGCAGGACTTGCATTCAAAGCAGTTCAGGTTTTGGGTATGAAACTATTTAACATTCTCTTTGCAGAGGCTGGACTTTTAATGAAATTGTCCTTTTTCCCTTTCTTCCATTACAAATGCAAAGGATGTGGATTATCCCATTTTTGATATACTCCTTGCAGAGTGTCTGAATTAGTCTCTCCAGCATCCTGCATTCATTTGTAGTGCCTGTGAAAGGGCAGCCATTGCTCAATGGGCAATTCTCATCCCATCCTTTCTACTGTCTGGGAAAGAGCGAGTGAGCGCGAGAGTGAGGGAGAGAGGAGGGGAAGAAAGAATCTCTCCTTTTTATGAGAAGCATGAAAAATAAATCACTGGTTTGAGTATTCAAATCAATCCTGCTGGCAACTATCTTTCCCTTGAAATGTTTGTTGCCTGTATATTTCTGTCTTCTGAATATTTTCAAGCCTTTTTGCTTGCCTTCCACAGTGAGGGGCATGTTTTACTTTTCCTGTATGTATCTTGTTTGAGATTAATGCACCTTAATGACATAATTGTGTACAGTGATGGGAAGGTCCCCAAGTTTGCTTTTCTTCTCATCTCAGTTGCACTTAAATCAGCTCTCAGGCTTTGATGTTTTTTCCTTTAGGGCTATCTTTCTTATAGGCAATATAGCTTACCTACACATTTAGCGAGTTTGCATTCTCTCATTAGATGCATTTTTGTCATCAACAATAAGTTCCCAAGGAGCCTAATGTGAGGGGTAGCGGATACAGTGTGGAATGGAGCCATTGTCTGATAATGCAATATCTCTCATAACAATGTAAATAAGAGGCTGAATACATTTCAGGGCTCCTTTGTGTTGCACGTTATTAGATGGTGCCCTATTTCCAATCTGAATATTCATAATATGCTCCTAGAGTGTAGCATCGAAGTAAGTGGCTTTGAGGAATTTTTTTTTTCTAAGTGGAAGAAAAAAAAAAAAAGAAATGAGGAGTGTTCTAATGAGGAACAGTTGAGTACTATGATTTAACATACTTCTGAGGTTTCTATCAGCCTGAAGCCGCTCTTTCTTGGCTTGTACACAGTGCGTTTACATGGAGCTCTGTTTGGATGAGTGCCTTCCAAAGTACTAAATGCTTTAATGTTCTGAAGAATGTTAAAAGTGGAAAATGCACACATGCATACACACACACACGTGCAGATATGTATGCAAACATGTCACACACATCTGCACGCACAAACACCCTATCCCATACAGCTGTTTTCCATTTCTCAGTGGGTGAAATTTCAAAGGCAAAAATAAAATTGTACCTAGTTTATTTATTTATTACATGACATTGCATAATACTGAAGTGCTGTTTAAAGGCACATGCTTCCACTCCTTCAGTGTGGGACTGAAGAACAGGAACAGAGAGAGGGGAAGAAAAACATGAAACAAACAAACAAACAATAAAATGCATGTGAGTGTTAGCACTTCCTCCCTGACCTGCTGACCCTGCTAACCTGCAAATGAGGCAAAGAAGGGTTTGGTTTTAACCTGAACAAGAAGCTGTGCTGCTGGAAATAAGATACTGTAAGTGCAGGCACTGAGCTCTGGAAAGCATCTCTGTTTACCAACAGGCTCTTTGCAATGACCTTCTGAGCTAACAACAGTGATGGGAGTAGAAATGGTAATTGTGATTTTTATAGCACAGGCTTTGCTAATTTCTTTCAGTTCATTCCTAAAAAATCCTAGACCACAGAAGAGAGAAATAAAATCACGAAAACAAAGCTGAATAGGTTAATGAAATGACAATAGAAAAGTGTCCTTAATGGGGATACAATTGCTGCCTGAAATATTTATTACTTACATTTATTTAGATCCTTCACGAAAAAATGTGTCTGTTTTCCTATACTTTGATTTTTGCTCTGAATTTTCGAGGAGTTTTTGTGCTTTTTCGTCTAATATTCCTCCTCTAACTCTCCCAACATGATTCATTTCTTTAAGATCTTGTTTTATTTTTAAGTCATCAATTACTCAAACTTTGTTGGCCTATCTATTCTCTGCCATCTGGACCCCATACCTTATTTTAAAGCATGTTCAAATAATGACAACCTTCTTTTCTCAATTAATTTATGGGCTGTGGGGGCCATTTTTCATTTGTTATCATGCACTTCCATTTGATCTCTCATATCTTTCTTCTGCATCTGCAACCATAGTGTATAAATCTTCCTCTCAAGCATTGTCATGGTGCCCAAGATATATAGGTGTAACTCCCTATTAGTTCCACAAAACTGACCTTAATTTCTAAAAATGGTATCAGATGCGAATAAAGTTTGGTAAGATGATTTGTTTTGATTTACTTTGTACAACTTATCTTGGAGTTTTCTTCCTACTTTTCTTTTATCTAATTTAGACAGTATAGTCTTGCAAGCCCAGTTGCATGTTTATCCATTACCTTGCTGCCAATGCTGCTCCTTAGAGAGACGGTGCTGTAAGATTTTGGATGCTAAGAATAATAAAATGGCATTTTTCAGTAACCTGTAGTAAGTACGCAATTTCTTTTTGCATTTAAAAATGGTAATTTTGCTTCCAGTAAAATACAGGGATTTTGCAGGTCTGATTGAGGTGACATTAGTCTGGTAAAATGAACAGAAACAGACAAATCCAAATAGCTTTCATTTTATTCTGCTGTGTTGACAAATTATAAGACTTAAAAATTCAATTCTCCCATGGAGCACTTACAAGGAGCTGGTTTGGACTCCTGAAGGGCTGTGACTCACAAAACAAAACCCCCTCTTTTTTAGTATTGTTACGAAGAGGGAGAGTGTGCACGCGTGTGTGTGTGTGTGTGTGTGTGTGTTTTGTTTTACACAAACAGCCTTCAGTCCAAACTAAGGATTGCTAATTAAGCAAAAACCAGGACCAGATGTTTATTAACACCTCTCAGGTTCATGGGATTTGGATTGTGTGCAGTTTTCATGGACTAATTTGAGAAGGGAAAAACCTTTATTGGAATAGTGGCCAATTATAATTGCCTACTTTGCCTATTTTTCTTTTATCTGGTGTACAGGGGAAAAAATAGAAGCCCAACCGATCATCCTAGCACTGTTGATATTAATTCTGCACGTTATTAGGTACATATTATTAATAATAAATACGTAATAATGTACAGATGAAAAATTCCTAAGCCATTTACTTTACGACAAGTTTTTGTGTGTGGTGTTATTAGTTTATCACATGCCACCATTGTTAACCTATTTATATGTAGCCTGCCACGAGGTTTGCATCTGCCAAAGCAGCGATGTGTCACTAGGATGCCAAAAAGCACTGAAACAGGAAGAGTTGCTGTTGGGTCCCAGCATGGTGACTTTATCACAGGCCTCCGCTTCAAACTGTGGAGTAATAAAACTGAATAGCACAATATAAAACTCCATGTTTCATAAGACAAATATTGCTTTACGCATTCATGTCCCTTGTACTATGTTAACTGTAGGAAGAAATGGAATACAGTTTTAGTGACCCCCTGGGACCTATAAAGGCTATTTCTGAGTCTGAATCTTGCTGTTTAATTTAATCATTTATTATATTAATATTCAAATGGGCTGCATCTTATTAGCTACTGCAAAGATGTTAGTATGTCTGAAATAAATACCTAATTATGCTTTTGAAGAGAGAGGTTCTAAAGACTTTTGTACATTTGTGCTAATAGAACAGTTCATTTGCAGATTTTTTCTGCAGAAATCAGCAGTCTGAGCATTTTGTTTTTTTCGCCTCCTTACTTTGAATAAAATACGAACACAGATCAAATATACCATTGTGATGCCCAAATAGCACATACGAGTTCTCCCCTTTGTACTGTTAGACTTCATTCTCTGAGTGAGTGAGTTATACAGTAGCAAACTGACCAGTGCCCTCAGCTTCTAGCTCAATAACACATTAATAAAAATAACTGCTTTAACCAAATTACCATGAAATTAAGTATGTTCTTATTCAAATTAAACAAATGGATATGCTTTTGAAAAACATTTTTGAGCCTGACATGGTCATGTTTAAAACACATTGACATTTTATTGTTTTAAAAGCCCATAATTATTTTTTCCCTTGAGTGCAAACCAGAAAAGATGAGGACTTTGAAATTCACGTTTTCAAACAATGGACAGCAGTTTTTTGCAAAACACATATTGCGATAGTGCAGTAAATGGGCAGCAGGATACAGGGACATGGAAGACAAACTGTCGGTGGATGCCTTGTGCCAGCTCCTCTGCAGGATCTCTAGGAAAAAAATGTTTTACTAGGTCTGCAAGAGGATGAATTGAACTGCAAATACTATGTATGTAAATGGCACTAACAAATTTTAAAGTAGATGCACACAGTGTGTTTAGAGCAGTGCAGAAAATTAGCAATAAATGCAAAAGTTACAGTCGAAAAAACTAGGCATTACAAGTTACTATCTTTCAAAAGATCACCACAACCAAACTTGTAATACTCTTTTTTTTAAGTCTCTAAATCCGCAGTTCCTCCTAATACAAAATTACTTCTTTCATAACTGTTTGCTGAATAAATGATGGTGTTAATAAAAGGTTAAAAGACAGAGACTGCTGGAAGCTGAAGTCCTCATCTTATCCGCCAGCAGCCATGTCTGCGAGCTGCAGGATGAGGTCCTCTGGCCAACCTGCAAAGGGGCTTGCCCTCTCTCAGTGGCAGTGGTGTGGAAACCTCTCCAGAACCTCTTCTGCTGGAGAGGAAGACAGGGATCACAGCTATTACCGCTGTGCAGATTATTGTCCCTCATGCACCCAAAGAACAAGGTGGGTCCGTTCCTCCCGCTGCTGCCAAAGGGAGCATCGCCTGTGGGTGCTGAGACAGGTGAACCCAACAGAACTGTCAGGTTGTACCTCGTCTCATCCAGCTCCACAGCTCTTCCCCTGTATTAAAGGCACCCTTAGGATTGGAAGAACAACAGTCAGTCACACCCCACCATTTGCAGGAGACCCTAGTGACAATTATGTGGTTACCCAAAACAGCTGCAGGACTGTAAGGAGGATCGCCGTACGTTACGCTATGCAATGCATGATGTTTTAGAACCACTGCTATTCTTAATGAGCAACTGACATAATTAACAAAGGTCACCTGAACTATCCTGTATAGAAAACAATAGCCTGGACAGTTTTCTCATTAATGGAAGCAACATATAAGTAGGTGATGCATTTCCCTGTTGGAAGATACTTAAAAATATACATTGTCGCTCAGTTTTGCCATCATTATTCCTGCAGAGTAGGTAAAGATTAGATTTTCACCATTGGTTTAATGAGTGGAAGCAAAGCGAGGGCATCAATAGTTAACCTTATATTACCCTCTGCTGCACAGACACAGTATCAATGTAGGGGTTTAACTACCATACCACTAAAAACACATATTCCTGCAGTTTTAGACCAGCCGTAAGAATGCTGTGTATATGTTTTCCTCATTATTTGGATGTGCTGTTTGAATGTTGTGATCAGTGATTCAGAGCACATGATTCATCAGGAAGACATTTGCTAGGCAGACATGTGAGGAGCTGTCTGCCTCTTCAATCTCACTGACAGGGCAAAAATGCTGATTTATAGTAAATCATTAAAATCTGCTTATTATTGCACTGCTTGTTCCTCTTCTCCACTTCAAGCCAGCATCTTGATCTGCATCATGTCTCTTACAATTTTATACTACAGCAAGCAGTTATTTAAACAAGAGAGAAATGATCCTTAGTCTTTATTAGTGCATATGAAAGGATATTTTGTTTAAAGAAGACTAATTAAGAAAGCAGACTCTATTTTCTTGCTCAGTTTAGGGAAAAATAAAGATTTAAAACATCTAAGTGCAAAGAATTGTTGCAAAAAAAAATCAACAGTATTTTAAAATGATTATTGAATAGCTTGTTGTTGTTGTTGTTTTTAAAAATCATAAAGAATCAGCTCAAATACTACCAAATGTATTTGGAAGAGAAGAGAGGTTGGATGGTTATTCGGCTTGTAATAGACCTCAGGGAACACACCGCTAAATATTACGTGATTTTTGGTGAACCCCCCCACCCCTGAAACCAGCACTTGGTGCCACCTGGGTACAGTAACCATGGGAAGGGTCTTTTAAAATCATTTCCAACAAGGAGGGGAAAAAGTTTTGTTTACTTTGAAAGAGATGGTTTTGCGAAATCATACAGTATGTAAACATGCTATCTGATAGAAAAATAAAGAAACAATACAAAGAGGTCCATATTGTGTATGTGTTACTTACAGTAAAAATTTTAATTTGACGCCTGGGGACAGAAATCCTTGCCACTGAATTACAAAGAAGTGAATAAACTGACTCAAAATTAATCCATACAGATCTGTCCCCTTAATAATACTAATTCCAGAGAACAAAGCAGTGCATAATGCATTTTAAATTAACTTGGAAAATGCATAATTTATATTTGTTTTATTTCTTAATATTTGAACACAGGTACATTTTAGAATGCTAAGGACAAGAAAGGAGAGGACAGATTTTGTTCATATATTGCTGAATTTAAAAAAAAAAAAACAGACAAAATTTTTCAAACGCTCTTAGAAAAGGACTTCAGCTGTGAAATATTACAGAGAAAGGATAAACACAGTTAGAGGAGAGAAAATGATTTTTAACATGCTGTGAAATGAATATGTTTGGTTAAAATATAAAAAGGGTCCTAATTCCTAATAAAACATTCTGAAATAGATAATTACATATTAGTTTGGATCAAAAATAATGTCCTTACTCATGAGAAGCAATTGAGGGATACCCCACAGGGCGCCCTGTCGGGCATGGCAGGCAGAGAATACCAGATGCGAAGGGCAGGGTAAGGCAGAGCCAGGCAGTGCTCTGCTCCACAAGGCACACACCATGCATACGGCAAACGTTGGGATTCCCTTCTGCTTCATTGTGAATGCTCTACACCTACACACGTAATGTTGTCACCTGCCTTTTATAGATCATATTGGCAAGGAGAAAACCAGACATCCTGTGAGTAATCCAGAAAAGCCATGCCTGTGACGCCAAGATGCATTTATCCACAGCCTGCAGGGTAGCTCAGCAAGTTAGTGTTCTCCTTCCCAGTCCAAAGAGCAAACCTTCAGTTACCCATGCCCCACATCACCACACAGAAGATGCAAAGAGTGTCATGTAGTGGTATGGCGGTCTCCTTCCAAGCTGTTGCCTGGGGGACAGACTTGTAGGTGCCACACTGCACTGTGTCCATGCTGCTGGGTTTGGAAGGTTATTGTTCAGCTGGAAGGAAAAAGAAAGAAATGAAGAAAAAAAAAAAGAAAGGAAAAAAAAAGAAAAAAGAAAAAAAAAAGATTGCTGTTACAGTACAAGCATAGAGGCAGAAGGTAATGTAGTACAAGGAGAGAGCATCTGGAATTAAAGATTTGCAGTTTGGAAAATTTGTCCTCCCTGTTTTCCTCTCTTTTCTTCCAGAATGTCTTTGGATATAGTAAATTGGAAGGGTGTTTGGAGAAGGTCAGGTGAGTGTGTTTAGCATGGCCATATATGCAGGGATGGGGAGTGCCTATGTTGGATGGGGGCTGTCTGCATTCCCCCTCCAGGGCTCCGTTCTGGGGAGCTCCTAAGAAGAAAGCTAAGCTGTCTTAAAGTCAAGAAATCCTGCAAGCATTTCCTTTCTTGTGTCAAAGTTATGGTGCTGAGTGAGGATAGTAACCAGAGTGAAAATTGAATAATTGGTCTTGGTTGACTATTATTTACTTGGGGGAACGTCAGCTCACCCGGTGTTTAAATCAGTGACGGTACATGTGTAACTGCTAATCAGCAACAATTTAGAATAATTTGCTTGGTGTAGATTTCAGTTAATACAACCAATTGTTAACGCTCTTGGAGTGGCTGTCATAGGAGCACATGAAGGGTAAAGAGTATATTTCATGGTGATTTTGCTAAATAATCTTTATGATGTTCCAAAGAGGTTAAATTTGCCTGAGACCAGACTTGCTTACAACACAGAAATTTAGCCCCCAGTTGCTAAGTTATAAATCTTTCTGCCAGATTGGGTAGAACATCACATTACCTTGAACTAAATTTGTAAAGAATGACCACTGTCCTCACAGCTGTAAGAGAAAAATGTAGAGCTTGTCCCAGACCATGGGCTTTAATAGGCTGTTCACATGAAACTAAAAGGTGAGGAGATAAAATGCAGCCAGCTCAAATTTATCCAGACTGATTACTTCCACCATGACAATTTGTTAAATAATGACTTTACTAGAAAACTAAATTGATTACATTTTGCACACTTTTAGTATTTTAACTACCTGGAAAAAAATATCAGCTTATGTTTATAGGAAAACATTCCTAGTTAATTCCTTCCTTGGTGCTATGGTTGCAAGTTATTTTCAATAACTTAATTTACAGGCTAGCCTTATCATGGGCTAATGCAAATTAATGCTTTGAGTCATAAGTGTTTCCCTTGGAAACAGTAATTTCAAGTTAATGTCTCTTGATGTGAAATGGAGTGCAGTGTCACAAGCTCTCTCTCACCAACCTACAAATTAACTTCGATTCCCTCTGTACAAGAAATATGGATGGCATCCTGCTTCACTTCCCTTAAAAAGTTATATACATGGGAGTGTGTGTGTGTGTCTCTCTCAGTTCACTCGCTAATGACATGGTTATCTTGGATTTTCACTAGTGCAAAGAAAACTATGTGAAACAGCTGTATGCCGCCACTGGAAATAAAAGAGAAACCAAACGCTGAGATTTACTGAACATTTACACAATGATGATTCATGAAGGCTCACTGTTGATCCCCAAACGGGGCCTGCTTGGGCTGGTTGGTTTGGTTTGTACGTAGGACTGTAATACAGAATTTGCAGCTAGCAACTGTGAGAAGCAAGTAACAGAACTGAAGTAGGAAAGAAAACAAAGAAAGAAAATAGTGAGTCGAGGAAGAAAACATGTTTGTTCATTGTATTAATGACTGTATTGTATTAAAATGTGTGACATATTTTAAATCAATCAACAGTTGATAGTCTCCAGTACACTGCATATAATCAATTTAGTATTTTCAGTCCAGTATTTTTAATGCAGCCTGCAGAACTCCAGCAATTGGGTATTACACAGACAGAAGCCAGAGCATTTATCTCCATCCTTGCAGCACTCTGTGCATGGATGCCTTTCTCGTAGTTGGGTGAGACTAAGACCAGAGTTGTCTGAACTGTGAATGGAAAATTCGGTTACTGTTGAGTCAAAGTAGACTCGTTCTCCTGGCTGCGCCCTTGACAGTGCTTTTCCTGAGAGCTGTTGTGTTCTGGAAGGCACCTGTAGTTTGGACTGTTGGCTGTTTCTTCTTCTTGCCAAAAATCCTTTTCTCTTTTCCTTCTTATTAGTCCTGAAGTCAGACCTCTGGTTTTATTTGCAACTATCTTCCAGAAATTATTTAAAGCATAAAAAAATAATAAAAAACCCTTTTCCACTTGCCCTTGCATAAGATAGAGCTAAGCTACACCAAACAAACTTTGTAAACAGAGAAACAGCAGAATCCCATTGTACAATATAGAACATTTTCTACCTTTGCATATTCCTAAACGCCTTTTGGAGATGCTCAGCTCTCTGTCCCATCATGGACAGTATTTGTGGTCTGCTACTCTTTGACCTTCACAAAATCCCACAGCATTCAGCAGACTTGGAGGTGCCCTAGTAATACTACTTACTTTATTCTAGGAAAAGGAACTATTCTCCAGATGCCTAGGGAATAAAAACAAGTCATGTCAAGCCAAAAAGAAAAAAAAAAAAGGCAGTAAATAGCTGTTAATATAGGGTGTCCACTGAGCATCAGAAAGGACAGTCCCAACAGTCCTCTGAGAGAGCACACAGCTCAGCAAGCTTTAAGACAGCTACTGGAAATTATGTGGTACTGCCTGACAGCATCTTGCTCCTGAGAGAAGCATCTCTGCATCCTTGGGAAATACCTTCCCTCATCTTGAATACAGGTGAGAGGAATGGAAGTAGCAGTGCCCGTCAGCAGCCAACAGTAGATGTGGCATTTCAGAAAATGGGGAATCCAGGGCAATAATAAGATCTGAGAGAGAGAACAAGGGAGATTCCTGGAAAATGAAATGGAAGAAAGAAGAAGCAAGACTGCAATAAAAGGAATGGAGAATGGAGGACAGTGCATTCGTAAACCAAGATGAACAAATAAGATGATAAAAACTAGGGAGAAAAAGGAGAAGCATGACTGCTCTTTAAAAACAAAGGTGCTGATGTCTGTAAGAGGAAGAAAGGAATAAAAAGACTGGTGGAAAAAGAGGAAATAAAGACAACTGAGTCTGGTGGAAATAGCAGAGACAAAGAAAATGAAGGAACAACAGTAGGAATGGAGAGCACAAATTCCTTTGGGAGGAGGCAAAAGAGAGAATGGCGATGTGGTCTGGACAGAAAGGGATTGCTTTGTATGGAGAAAACACTGGCAAAAGACAACAGTTGCTATCTGTTAACATGGATTGTTAAATGGTTCCTTTTATATAAGATTTGGAGCCACTTACGGGACTCAGGATGGTAAACAAGGATGGAGAAGAGAGAAAATAGTTTAGGTTCTTCAGGTGAGCACAATGTATAGTTTTCTGACTGTCTTGAAATAGCACATACTGAATGAAATTGCAGAAAGTATAATAGCCTGTTTACAAGATCAAGGCACAGAAGCAAATCCAATGAAAGGTTAATAAGATCAGAGTTCATAAATTAGGGTTTAAATTCTCTTTTTCTTAAAGAGAAAGATTTAGATGAAAGATCATGCAATCTATTTTAATTGTAAGAATAATTAGACGTATGGAAGAACAGAAGGGCTAATATGTAATCAGTGAAAGGACCTGGTCTTCTTGACCAAGGAAATGTCCTTCCAGGCAAAGTCAAAGACATCACATATTCAGAAATCAATACATCTTTCTCTAGTTGAAAAAGTCGCTTATTGTCCACCTTGATTCATGTCATCCAACTTTAAATGGCTTTACTTCATCAAAAGAAGTAAAATTCTATTATTATTATCATTATTGCTATTATTATTATTGCACAGATAATTCATTCTGACTGAGAAGCTAAGAGTCAGATCCATGCAACCAGACCAGACAGACTACTGGGGAAGACTCCATTTAGTGCTTTGATTTAAGAGATGTGAAAAAAGCTGAAAAAATATTTTTAAATATATTTCCAACACGAATAGCTTCATGTTTAGAATTTTATTTGCAATCAAATTCTTAAGTCCAGCGATATCACTTTAATGTAGAGGCATAACTTTTCTCTTTTGGAGATTTGTCTAGCGGTACATTACTTAAAAGAGTGCAGAAAAAAGTACTGCAGATTCAGCACTTAAGAGAAATGATAATCACATTTTAGTCATAATATTGCATTACATTGCAACACCTTGGTTTTCTTACAGCTCATGGTAATTCCCTGAGGACCATCACTCTCTAGAGAAAATAAGAGACTTCATCAGTAAAAATGCCAAGAGAATTCTTGCACTTTGGAAGATTTTTTTATAAGACATTTTACACACAAGAATATGGCTGCAGATGTGATAATTGGGGCTCACTTCACAAAAATGCTTTTTCTTTTCACAGCTGCTCCTTTTAGACCTCATTCTGTGGAAGGGTGAAACATAAGTCCTGGCAGGATGTTACAGCCAAATGGTAGAAGAAAGCAGGCTGCCGTATGGAGAGCTGTGCTGGGCAGAGGCAGCAGAGGGTCCTGCCTAAGGTCACCTTGCCTGTGCCAGAAGAGGCTTCCCTGGCAATGAAGAGTACGTCACTTCTGAAAAGCAGCCATGCTCACTGCTTTTACCTGCCTGCAGCACCTTGCCATGGGGCAGAGGAGGAACACAAAGGCTGCCTCCACTCTCACAAGCATCTCAAGCATCTTCTCCTCCTTGAGCTGCTTTCCCCAAAGCTTGCGTGGTTCCTGAGCACTCAGCCAAGCCTTTCAGGTCCGAATGATTTGAACATCCATCTGCATAGCCTCCAAAAAAAATGAAACGCAGAAATGTAAGCAAAAATGAGCCTGAAAGACAAGTCTGTGCTGCAGCAGGTGGTGGACTGCTGAAGAGGCCAGCAGTGCTCACTATTGCAGGTGGGAGAGATCAGGCACCTGCACATCCTCTGCCACGGCCAAATGCCTGGCAGACACCGGCCACAGCAGGGGGGTGGGGTGGGGAGGGGGTGGGGGGGTGGTTCCCAGCACCTGGGACTAACACATCACCTCAAGGGGCCAGGAGCAACATCAGTAGGGACTGCCGCCTCCTTCCTTGTCAATGAAACAGCTCGTTTCAGGGATTTTGTTTTGGAAGAGAACAAACAGAACTGATTGGCAAACGTTACTTTGCATGTGCGTATATCACTGGAGTGCTCTAGCTGCTCTAATGTGATCTCATACATCAGAGTCAAGAGGGATTAACAGCTCTGTCAAATGTCATCAGTGAGATCTGTGTACGTACAGTCAGCTCCTTTGGAAACACTTCTGAGCAGACCAAGTTTAATTCAAATAGTTTTCAAAAACATCCTCAATTGTCATAAATAGGAGAGTCCCTGGAGAAGCAGATGTTAGTTCTACCAAATACAGTAAAACATATTAAGGAAAAAATCATAAATACGGGCAAAGTTTACTGATAGAATATTTGCTAGAGAAAGACTGAAAAATTAACTGTGGATGTTATTCGGTGCTTTAAAATACTATCATGTGTGTCATTAAAAAAGAAATATTCTCCTAAATGTCTGTTATTTAGTTTTGAAATGAAAAATATCAAATAGTTAAACTTTATTATGTGTAAAATTTTTTTTAGATCATGATGTAAACGTTACGTACAGAAAAGCAAACTTAAAAAGCAAGAATAAGCAGCTTGCTTCAGAAATATTCAGAACACCAAAACCAAACATGTTTTTAAGCTGATCTGAACGCAATAAGGACCATATGCCATTGCCTATTTCCGAGCCCTCGAGGAGGGAGGCCAAGATCACTGGGGCTACAAGCCCTGCTTCTGCTGTGAAGAACTGTGTTGATCTTTGAAATTCCCTGGGTAAAATGCAAAGGGGCCTTCTGCCTGGTGCAACTCCCACCTAGCAAGAAGTCCTGGTTTAACCTGCTGAAGAATGGCTACGGGGACACAGCTCTGCTTCGCTCCCCAGCATCAACTCCTGCCCAAGGAGCTCAAAGAAATACAGCAGAGTATATTGCAGTGGAAAGTCCACTACCTTCTCCTGCCATGCAGATCCTAGCAAAGGCTTGCACCCCATATGTAATAGAATAAAATTTCCTGAAAAGGGAAAGGGTTTTGTTTAAAATGCTGGTCATGCCTCTTCATGTCTCAAAGGAGTCTAGCACCAAGCTTATCCTAGTTAAAGTTGTGTAAAAGTAGTACATTTGCTTGCTAAATTTAATCCTTCAAAATAAACCAAGTTCTAGAGATACAATAGTAAAAGAGCAATATCCCACGACAAATTCTGTATCTTCCTGGGCTGATTTTTTACGCTATCCTTCTTGGAAATGACTGAGATGAGCTATGTTCATGTAACATGTTCGTGGACACTGACCTCCAAATGCTGCTTATGGTGTCATTAAACCAAAAGAACAGTTCATCAGGTAATCAGGTCTCGATTCCTTGCAGCAACATCACTGTAGAGGTGACTGGCCCCTTGCAGACCAGCTAAATCCCTTTCTCTTTCTTTACCTTTTCTGTAGGCCTTGGTAGCTGACCTGTTGCTTTTACAGACTCATACTTACAATGTCATTCACACAGCTATCACAAAAGAACACTATAGCACCCATAACTTTTTGGCAAGTAGGCCACCAAAGACAACATTAACTAACCAGAAAGCAGAGGTATTAATGGCATGTAAGCAGTGTCAAAACGGTTGGGGTTACATGGCGTATTGGCAAAGCATGAATAAATCTTTAGTGTTCTTTAATTTTGCTAAGATTTTTTACTTCAGAACTCTTATGTGCCAAACTGAACATACAATTACTATATCTAAATGGTGACAACCTAGACCAGTAAACTGCACTGTTACATGAACGAGGGATTAACTGTTCCAAATGTGTGGTGGCATGAAGGTAGCCACGAGAAGTCAGTGATTCTTCAGAAGAATATTATTCCAAACTGACCTTGCTTGTTCCTTTGCAGGTAGCCAGCACTGTTCACATCATATTACAACAGGATGCTTACGAGCTCATCAAGGGAAGACTGCAGTGGGTCATGTGCCTTATAAAACTGATGCTGCAGTGCAAACATACAAAGGATGTGCCTGGTCTGATGAGTTGCTGAGAACAGCACGGAGTCCTGCTATGGCTTGTGGCCTGTTTACTGTCCATGGATTCATGCACCCACCCATCCCCCCAGCCTCCTGTCCTGCAACATTTTGATGTACGTACCCAGAAACTGCTGGTAGGATGGCAGCCATAAGCTTCCAAAGCCAGGTATTATTATTATTTTTTTCCTTTTAACTGGAAAATTGTATGTTCTATCCACTTTACAGTCTAAATCAAACTGCAGGATGCTAATAAAAGAAGTCATGACTAACAGATTAAATTTCTTCTGTATTAGCCTTAAACTTCTTGAGATTTATAAGAGCCTCAGATTTTTAGCTTTAAAGAGAAAAAGTATTCCATTACTAGCAGATCAAATTTTGATAACAGATCTATTGTTGTTCAACAGCATAAGAAAAGCCCCAAAGTGCAAGAAACTTGAATCACCTGACCGTAAACTTTGCTTATACCAGGCCAAAATATTGTTGTCTATCATATTTGGCATCTTTCTTTACCTGACAGTTCACAATTAATTCAGCTGCAAGGCCTTTTCTAATATCCTGTATTCCACTGGAGTTTAAAAGGTCAATGTCTATGCTCTTATTAAGGTTCAAAGAGTTTAATTACTATTTATGACCTTAAAATAGTATTGAAATTTTAGCTTTCCGAACATTAATTATACAATGCATAATTAAATCCTAGGAGTACTTTTAAGTGACATTTGTTGGGTGGTATGAATCAGACCTCCAGCGGTAACCTTGTGGCCGCAGGGACCTGAGGACAGCAGCAGGCTTCAGCAGGACAAACGGGGAGAGCCACTGGTCCCATGGCGTGTGGCTGGAGGGCAGCAGGAAGACTGCACAGACCTGCCACGGAGGGGACGCATCTGGCTCAATTTCCATTTATATTCAACTACACTGTGGAAAAGACTTTGTGTGTGAATGTCTCCACGATACCACTCAGTAAGGTGGACATAAACATAATTCTTTTCCTTAGAACCCAGATATATATAGTCAGAACGGTGCTAAAGGGTTTCCTTAGCCAGGGGAGACAGGCTCTCTAAATCATCTTTGTTTTACAGCATCATGTGTTATTTCAACTATTAATGAAAATACACTGGTTAACGTTATTTAAAATTTATTTAGTATAAAGGCTGCATATGAAACAACGTCAAAAGGAAAACAAAAATCAAAATAATCATAAAAGCCAACTTTCTTGGAGAAATATTGCATTGGATTTATGAAAGAAAGAAAGAAAGGCAGGCTTGATATTTTATGTTTGGAGGATTTTAATGAATAAATGCTATTCCTATTTATTATTTACTACTTTCAAAATTTAATGAATAGTCCTGGTGATAATTCCTTTATTTCTATATTTATAGAAATACAGCATTTCATACATACTGAACTGTGTTATTATCTACACATGTTCCGCCTTTCTGTAAATACAGAAATTTGGTGTTTGCCAGCAGGACTATTCATTACAATTTGAAAGTGGATAAATAATGAATAGTAATGCCATTTCTTCATTAAAATTCTACAAAAGGAAAATATATATTCGTTATTCCTTTCATGAATTCGGCCCATTGAAGGTTCATAAATAATTGTGCTTCACAATTGTGTCTAATTAGCAGTGAACTTAATCCACTGCATCTAAAAGCCTGAAGCAAAGGGAGGGATTTTTTATTGTTGTTGTTGTTTTATTTCTCACTCTCAGTGGCAACTGTCTAATTTTCCGAATGCACCTTTGCTGATTACACAAAACGACTCATCTTCAAAGATCAGTTACATGTATACTTTTTTTTGCCCCAGATTCGCTCTTTTAAGTACCGAGTTCGTAACCACTGTCCTCATCGCACTTAAGACGAGCTCAACGGGAAATCAGCAGTACAGTAGCAAATAAACAAATCTTAAAAATACTTCTCAAAATACTCAGAGAGGCTTGTTCTCGAATGTGAGCTTTCCTGAATGCCGTGTTACTGTAGGAATGTCTCTCCAAGAAATAGCACATATGTCCTGGAGTAAGCTCAAGCAGCAGCAGCAGCTGTGGTGAAAACCTTACAGAGAGGTTGTGCCCAAGGCAGGCTCTTCCCAGGTAGCCTGGTGGAGTACCATCACAAAGGCAGCGCCACAGCCCATGTTCTTTCCCTGCACTGGCTTCAAAATCAATATACAAAATAAACTGACCATATTGTTAATACGTATTTCCCCAACAATGCACCCTGAAGAGCCGTTAGAGAATGATTTATATTTAGCCGTCCCCCTTTGCTGTATAGTCTATTTTACTAGAGACTGGATGATATAAAATAGAGCCAGACATATTCAATGTCGCATATTGTTCGGGTTTTGGTATCCCTAGTTTCTGTGGTGCTTAACACATGCCTGTATATCTGCTCCCATTGAGATTCCTAGGCAGGCTTGATAAAAATCCTAAATGCATTGGTTGTTTTTGTCTCTACGAAAACTAGTCAGTTGCCAGCAACGCTGTTAGCTTTGTTCTTTGTACATTTTCAACAGTGCTTAAGCCCATACTTTAACTGATTTGATGTTATCTGATTCCTAAACCATCACCAGCTATGAAACATCTAAGTCTGTTATGAATAGTCGTTTAAACAACCAGTACTTCTTTATGAGACGCCAGCAGGTTATTTGATTATATTACAATCACATGGCTTGCAGTTGAACTTTATTGTTGCCAATGAAAAGCAGAGGAGGGGGAGAAGGAAAGGGAAATGGATCTTTGCTTTTCTTGGTGTCCTTTGTAACTCATACAACTCGTACAGTGAGGACACTAGACAATGTCCTCATTGAATTTATGCCATCAAACTATTTAACACAAGACATGATATATTTTTAACTGGCCTTGTCTTAGAAAACAAAGACAGACTCCAACAGATTCCTTAAGTGAAAGTCTCTCATATCACAGCTTCAATAAAATAAACATCTCTTTTTTTTTTTTCCTCTTTATCCTTTATAAAGACCAAAGGAAAATCTAAAGACAGGCTCCCTGATGGAACAAATTTAACTAAAATAACCATAGCCTGGTTTTAGAAATATCTCAACTCCTTCCAAATGTAGAAAATAGCAAAATAAATGCTGTTTTGTCATCATAATTCAACCCTGAGAAATTCACGTCCTCCTACAAAAAAAAAAAAAAACTATGAATTAAAATGATCAGATCTTTCAAAGTAAGTACTAGATAAAGTTACGTAGGGAAGGGTCAGGTATTAAATACAGAGGCTGGTTTCCATTCCCAGTGCTGCCACAGACATCCAGAATGACTCCAGGCAAGTCGGGGATTTTTTAGGTACCTGCTCCCCCCTAACAAAATCCATAGCCATGAGCTAAATCCTGATGGCTTATAAAATGCATCCAGAGAGTCAGGCACAGAGAATAATAAGTGAAAAGCTGCCTAATATAACATAAATCTAAAAAACGTAGTCACCCTTGGGCATAATAAAAAGGGCATAATACTATTCTCCTACCTCACAAAGTTCTATCAGCATATATTTACAAATGCATAGGTTCATAAAGACTACAGAAACAGTTTTGGAGACCCTTGTGTTATGTCATTGTCACTGAACAAATCCTGACTTTGCCTGTCCCTGGCACGAGGTGTGTGTGAGCTTGGGATGTGCCAGGAAAAGTGCTTATAATTTACTGCTCTCCCAACTTACTGTTTAAACACTTTTTTTTTTTTTTTTATTTTAAACTCGGCACTATTAGTCCATCTATAAGAGTGCAAGAATCATATCTTGGGATCTGGTTGGCAAGAAAACCATAGTGTTTCCTCATGTTTTTTTCCATGTTCCTCACACTGCAGCATTCTCTAAGTCTGGGAGTTATCTGGAGTACCTAAGAAACCCGAATTCAGCAACATGGATTTGGTGTTTGTCTTTCTGTCAGGCCTCTGAGCAAAAAAAACCAACATCTAAATGCTTGGCATTGTCTAAATTCTCAGAGCACAAATTCATGTCTTCACTTATACGTCCTTTGTGTCCACAGACATTTGCAAAGTGGTAAAATATCTGCAAAAGTGATTTCCCATCTGAACACGCTGTGACCTGGATGCACATGTAGGTATATTGTTACAATTTTTGCAACCTAGGTGCAGAGAGTTGAAAATATGCCCCTGGTGACCAGTCATTAGCGAAACTGAAATGAGGACAGCTTCATGTAAGAGGCTTTCTGAATGCCTTGAAATATACTCAGCATATTTTAAATGGCTTTAATTCTACAGTACTTTTAATATAACCCTTTAAACATGAGGAAACACAAAGGGAAGGTTAATTGGAATGGCTAATTAAACATAGTGAAGTTAAAGAACTGGAACACTGGGATTTTGTTTTGATATTTAGCAACATCTCATAACCCTAAGGACATTGATTTAGCCTAAGGTCTGGTATCTTTATAAATTGCAACATAGCCTGGAGCCCCAAAGGAGAGAGAAAAAGGGTCGAGTGCTTGTAACAACAGATTCCCAAAGGAGCCCTAATAACAATTATAAGCAACATGATTATTTGCGTTACTTAAAAAATAAATCCATCTCTCAGGTTTTAGTCATTTTATACTGATCAACTAGGACATGAAAACAGTGAGACAAAATCTGCAACAAAAGCACATCAGATCCCAGGATCCAAAGGACACAAATCCATACGTCAAGACTACCCTGCGTGGCTCTGCAGCCACGAACTACATTTTGCCCTGGATAATCCCAGTACAGTCCAAAACATTCCCCAGATGTGTCAACTACTAATAAAAAATAGCGCTTCTCTGGACTTCCTCAGCGGTCTTAGAAGAACTTTCAGAGAGTCCGGGAAGTGTAGTTACACTTATTGTATAGCAGGGAAGATGAACAACACCATACCCAAGTCATAGCTGGCAGAGAGAAATATGAAAGAAGTGACGATGTCCAGATCTGTTCCTCGCTGTTGAAGTGCCTGTGCCTTGTGTTCTGCTGTGGTTTTTATGCCAGAGTCACAGACAGCAGAGCAGAAACTATCGGAGAGCACTACCAGGTTAGAAATGGTGGCGCCGTACCAGTGGGATCATCTGCCTTACAGTTTTTCTGGGTTTGGGACCAGCTTCACTTCCGTACAAAGCACAGTGCAGGAATGTGTGCTGGACACCAGCCTGGTTGCCGTGTCTCGTGTTATTAAACCGGGAGCACAAATCAAAGTTGCTGAAGCTCTGTTGGCTTTGTTCAGTGAGCTCCACTGCCGTGAGAGTTGTCCTTACTACACAAAATAACAGTTTGCTTTAACAAAGGTGTCCTGATGGCATGCCTAAACACAGGTATAATAGGCTGCTGAATGCTAAAAACAAATGGAAGGAGTTGTTTCTAAATGTTTTCTTTCCTTTTAGCTCACTGAGAATTACCTACAACAGACCACAGTTCACTCATGGACATTTACCTTACCCATTTCTGTATCACCATTCAGCTGACATAGTCTCCCAATGGTGTATGGATTACAATGTTTGCTAAAAATGCTGATTTCTCAGCCTTAGCAATGGTACCTTAAGAGAACTCTTAAGAATTAAAGTGAGATCCTAACCATACTTACACTACCCTGTGTACCTAGTGTGAAAAAGAGCTAGTATCTGTTACCATTATTCACGTGGCTGATGCAAAAGTGTATAATCTTTTTAGGAATGCTGACTTCTATTAATTTACGGATACAGTGATCAGATTACTGGATTATTAATGGCATGAGCATGGAAGAGTAATGAGCTATATGAGCATGTTGTTTTAGTTTCGTAGCCGGATGGAAAAAAACAGGAATGTGAAGGATACATATAAAACCTCCTGTAGCCAAACGTTGGTGATCACCTGCCTCATGCTACATCCAGGCCCCACCAACGTGATGCATATATTTTGCCCAGACTGGGAAAAGACTAGTAGGTTTGAGCCAATGATCTGGACAGGGCAAAAAGAGATCTGACAAAATGAGGCCCTTCCTGCACTACCATGGCAAGATAAGTGGTGGTGCTCTGCACATATAAGAGAATTTTATGATGTTAATCAACCTTAAAACCAGCATCATTCTGCTGAGTTCCTGTTCCGATGGTCTGTTTCTACCTTTGTGAGGTCATTAAACCATGCTGGGGTGGATTGGACCATGTGTGCTCTTCTGTTGGGAAGAATTAGGTTAAGTATTTGACTCTGATATCTCCAAATCTTGCAAGTGTCAGATTATGGCTGTGTATATTCTTTTACCCTGCTTTTATCCTCAAACTGTTTCAGGAGATCGTGACCAACGCATTCCTTTCCCACTCCTACATGAGTTACACCTAGTACACCCTGCTTATGAAAGATCAGCACCAAAACAAAGAATGGCAAAGCATGGCCTGGCCTTCTCACACATCTAATCCTTGGCAGCATCGTTTGGTTTCATTGGAAGACCGCTGGGGTCAGTACATAGCTTCACTGAAGTCACTGAAGCCTCACAGTGAAAGCAGAAAAGCAGGTCCTTGTGCTTCCTTGAACTCAGAACATTTGGATTTGGGTCAGCTCTGTGAGGCCTGCCACCATCTCTGCAAGGAAGATTTGCTGACAATCTACCTACATTTAGATCCATAATTCCGGTTTCATTAATATAGACGCACCATTAAATGATTGTATGAAGCTGCAATCCAGCTCTAAAACAGTTAGCAACAAAAGGTATTCAGGCACCAGATACATCTACGAATTCACTGCTTTCATTAATACTTGCAGAATGCTTGAGAGTAGAGAAGGCCTTTATGCACTATATGAAATATTTAAATGGAAACATATTGCCAATAATCAAATATTATGCTCAGAGAAACCTAAATGCAGTCTAAAAATTGAGAACTTACTGCTGAGATGGCAAATAGCTTGTTCTTTATTTCTTGCAAAGTTTTGTCATAGCTTTGCAAAAATATCTGTGAGAAATGTGAATCCTGCCTGCAAAATTCAGCAGGAAAGGGCCACTTTCCAGCTGTCCTTGTCCATTTAGGGGGAAAAAAATGGTTTTGCAATGATTACTTTCACTTTTTTCCTTTCTTAATTTCAGAGGAGAAGATTCTACCCTTAAAAGGGTGGTGCAAGTCCAGAACTGCTCTGCTGACTTCACAGAGGTGTAAATGAGAACAAAACAAAGACAATTACTTTTAAATGGATTAATCAGAGCAAGATAAAAAATAAGAAGAAAATTCTGTTCCCATTTTATATTCAGGTAAGAAATTGGGGTTTGTTCTCCTTGTTTGCCAGTGCTTCAGAAATAGGAAATAATATCTGAGAATTCTTTTTTCTTTCTTGACAAAGAGCGTTAGTCAAAAATTGGGAACCAGATGGCTGCTTATATATTTCTTTTTCTTTTTTTTTTTATTTACTGCAATACTAAAGCCACCATAAAAAAAGCAAAGTTGAACAGACAGAGCTAATAATATAATCATTCAAAACACCTGCAAACAGTGCAGATGGGCAATTTCTGTCTGCAAAATCATCAGTGAAAGACCGCCTTCCCATATGGGCAAATCTAGCTGCCTTAGAGCTTCCTAAGCTCTGTCCCTTACCTTAAGAAAACCTGCATTGAGCATATGCAGTCTTTTTATAGCAGAGCAGAAGTGTCTGTATCTGCCCGTTTATTTTAGTTAAATATAACGTACCACACTGATAGCCCTCTATCAGCGTATTTGATTTGCCCATCATATGTCCCCAAAGTGCAGAAACCCTGAAGCAATAAGGCAAACAGCTTTTATTCGGGCAGAACATTTGCAATTGTTAATGTATTTTAACGAACCCCCAGCACACAAATTTTATTCCTTTATGTAAGCAAACAGCTACAGGATCAGGGCTGCTGTTGCTGGGGTGTGCGAGCACATGTGTCTATCTTATATGTGCATGCATTTAATATTGGGTTACAAGATTATTTTCCCCCTTATTAAAAGAAATAAATCCTCCTTCTGCCATCTGTTTGGCATGTCACCCCCAATGCTAACGCACACTGAGAGGTGGGAAAGAACCAGGCCCAGGGTATCCTGGAGACGATGCCACCCATCCCCGGTGAGGCTGGGCTGGTCATGTAATGCGAGATCCATTTCACTCATGATCAGGCATCACAGCAATCCCAGTCCTCAGCCAGCAGGAGCCCCCAGCCACAGAGCCGAGTTGGAGTGGTGGCAGGAACGTGGATGGCTTTGCATTGAGCATATTCCACCATCAGCCCCTGGGACCCCCCACCTCCCCACGCAATCCCCGCCCATGGAGGTGAAATGTTCAGCTCTGATATTGGTATTACTTTTGAGTCGGCATTGTTAAGAAGCCTCCACACTTAAACTTCAGTGTTTTATGTGAAAGTCTTATATATAAATTTGATTTTCCTCCAGGATACATGATGTTTAAAAAAAGAGAAAAAAGTGTAATTAAACACTGTGAAAATGAAAGTAGCAAGGATGTTCCAAGCCAAGCAGATCATCTGTAGTACTACTTTATTCAATGAATTCACCCTCTGTTGTGTCTTTGCTCTCTACACAATATAAAGAAAGCACAGATCTAACACTTTTATTTTAATACTAGCTGTGTACAAAAATAGAAGGCTTAACTACATTTTTACACTGCTGTTCTTGTTAGGTGTGGGCACCCACACCAACTGCTAAATAAAAAAATGATTCTTGTTCCAGAATATCTATGAGATTACTTTGAAATGCCCTGTTGTTGGTTATAAGTATTGTTTCTAATGTTTTTTTTGCCTTTTTTTTTTTTTTTTAACCCAGGGTGGTCACAAAAGCAAGCTCTGCTGAAGCACAACTGGTGGGGGAATCCCAACAGGTTTTTTTTTTTTTTTTCTCCTCTTTAAAAAACCAACCAACCAACCAACCAAAAACTTAAAATAACTGTATTGGCACAAGTCTGCAGCCAGGACATCACAGTGGGCTGTAAGCATGGATCTGGCTGAGGCAGGGACCTTCTGCCCCTCTGCGCATGAGGTCTTTCTGGCAGGAGCTCATTGCCATGGCAGGGCCTTAGATTTCATTTTCTTTGAATATGTGCACTACTTGGAAATTTGCTTTGTGTAAATACTTTCTGGCAGTGAAATGCAACTTCTCAAATAGCCAGTGAAAGAAAGCGAAGGGAACAGAAACCATGCCACAAGGAATGCAAACATTCACAGAAAACACTGCACATTATGTACCTAGTTCTGGGGAACATCATCATTAGGCCACCTCACCAGGATGTACGGCATTAGCAGCTCACGTCATTGGTTTAACATAACTATTCAAAAAATAATAATATGTCATAGGAAGGGAAGGAGGGGAGAGTCCAGGTACAGAAAGACCCAATATCTGCATGATATATCAATACCATCCTGCAGATAAGCCAAGTCTGCTCTCTTAGCAAGAGCTTGGGAGACTGCAGCATTTACTATGCCAGCTCATGTAGGAGGAAAAAGATGTAAAGCCTTTGCCAGAGCTTCCTATAGAGCAGTAGCTCCATTATTATCATTAAGCATCTTCCTTTCAAAGTTTCCTGGATTTCCTAAATGTAACAATAATTTTAATAATTACAAAACCAAGAATACTGCTTCCATGACCGACTGTGTTCCCTGTTTTCCTCCAAGCTAAAACTCTGCTTTCATGTAATACATAAAAGAGCAATATTGCTCTGATGAACTAAGACACATGAAATATATAATTAACATTAAAATATTGTCTCTTGTCATTAGCTTCATTTGCACTTTAAGTGTCATTTCTTGAGAGAGAGGTTCAGAAGCAATGACCTGGCCCTTGCATAAAAAAACGCAAGGCAGAAAAGAGGAAAAAATCCACTGCAACATACCATGTTACAAATAAACAGAGCTGTGTTCATTTGTACCAAGACTCAAAGCAGAGCTCTCTAAAGAGGAAAAGTCCTCTAAAAGATAAAGTCCTTCCTTTCTTTCTCTTGGCTCCCCAGCTACTCTCCCTGCCCTGGGCCAACAGACACGATGAATTCAGACACCTGAGGGGCAGGGTCGCTGGGTGAGGCAAGGCCCAGCTCCTTGCCCTCACTGTGCCCTGGTGGATAGTGCCCTTGGGGGCGAGACCAACCCAGGAAGCTGCTGCCAGTTGACAAAAACGTGAGCCCTCGACGGCAGGTCCCCCTGCTCCAGCGTTAGGGCTCCCTGAAAGGCTGGGGGTAGCTGGGCTGGGGGAGAGGTGCAGGCCTGGGGCCGCACACAGATTGTGGGCAGCCTGGCCTAGGAGCTGTGTGTGAAAGGCAAAAATCAGCCCAGAGGGTTAGAGAGCGGTGTGGTTGGCTTCTACTTGCTTGGCAAATAAGCCAGCTTGTTGGATCTAATTGATTTATGAAAACGGATAACCTTTTGCGATCATCCTGATGGGAGCAGGAAGGCAAAGGAAGATCATTATTTTCATTTTAAACTGACTGGTTTGTTAATCAGGTTTTGATTATTTATGTTGCTAGGAGGTTTGTGCCAAATGAGAACAGAATTTATTTATTTATTTGCCTGTTTGTTTGTTTTGTACCTGGCACTGAAGTACTCCAGACCCCTCCCCAACTTCTCTTCAGCACATGGGGGCGTGGGCCTCACAAAGCAGTGTGGAAGAAAGGCGACCATTTTCCAGCGCAATGAGGTGAGGTCGGTTGCATTGGTGTGCTGGGACCTGGGCTTCTGGGCTCTCAGGGTGCTGGGAAGTTGGTCATGTTAGAGGGGGGGAGCTGAGCCGAGATGCTGAGAGCAGGCACTCGCCTCCAGCCTCCAGCAACCCACACATGTTCACGCCAGGCTGTGTGTTTCTGTCCCGTCTCTGGTAATACCCCTTAACGTTCAAATATCAGGGCTCTAGGCAAAGAGAGAAATTTTATGGTGAAAAGAAGGGTGCATATTAATTATACAATAAACACCTACCCCATAAACAAAATAAGCTTTCATCCCACCATCCCTTTAAAAACACCTGCAAGTTAATTTGGGGTGTCGTTACCTTCTCTTTGTGCTTGGCCTGTTTTACAGGATCTTTTCACAGCTCCCCAAGTTGCTCCTATTTTTGGTGCTCCCTGATATCGGAAGGTGGGAGTGTCAAGACAAGACACTGTTCTGTCCCCATTCCCTTGGCCAGGGGAGCTCTCATCTGCTGCTTGTCCCCAGGGCTGGGGCAAGTCACCTTTTGGGGTAGGCAGCCCCGTGCTTCTCACCCACAGCTGGAGGAGTGAAGGTGCTGGTGCTGCAAGGGGCAGGGAAGAGCAGGAGACAATCTGCACATCGTCAGAACCCCCTTGCCTGCTGTTATCTGTGATTTCCATGTGCTGAGGCCTCCTTTGCCTAGACATCAGGATTAAATGCCAAAACATGTAAAACTAATTGTATCACCACAATTCCCTTAGTCAGCACATCTCTTGGTTGCATTGCTGTTATTCCTTGCCATTTGTAGGTCAGGATCTAATGGATGAGCTTTACAGGCCCGCATATTTCTTTTTGGAGTTCATTAAAGCCTGAAGCAATTGCACCTTAACATTTCCATGCAATTGCAAATTTGACCTCTGGCAACAGGCCTTGCAAATCGATCCATTTCCAAACCTGTTATGATTTGTCGTCACTGAAAACTTTTGGCGGGGGGAGCGCCCATCCTGGCACCCTGCACAAATCAGCCAGTGGCAAGCGAGAGCCTGGAGCAGGGCTTGGGCTGAGGCACAAGGACCAGCAGAAATCTGAAGACGGTTTTGACACTGCTTAAAAGTAATTAATTATTTAAGAGTCATCAAGGTTTTTTTATGTGTTAAAAATTGATGACAAAACAACCAAATGTATCCTATGTTTGGTTAACACCTAAAACTTGACTTTGACCCTCTGGTACCGGAGCAAAGAAATTCACAGTTAAAAAACTACGTCTATGCAATGCTCTGTGCTTAACTCACACTGTTTTTACAAGAGGTCTGTGCACAGTTTTAGGTGCCATATGTCCAGGGTAAGAAAGAAAAACAACAACAAAAATATAAATATCTGCCTTTTTTTTTTTTTTAATACTGGAATTTAAATCTTGTAGAATAAATGTAGAGTAATGATTCTATCTGGTTATTGGTTTTCATTTTCCCTGGTACTTCAGATAATGCTTTTTTAAACTATTATAGCATGAGTTAAAGGTTGCTGAGCTTTTTTTCTTTTTTTTTAATCAGTTAAAATGTTTAAAGTTTGTGCAATGCAGACTCCTAAATCAGTGCTGATGGCATAGCGAAGGTGCAACTTGCACACTAAGGAATTTCATTGGTTACAAATAATTTTTTTTTTTTTTTAAGTGAAAAGCCCACTTCTCTTGAACTCCTAATTGCAAAAGTTTGTAAGTGCAAACGTAAACCAAACAGGAAATTACATTTATTTTTGGGTGTAGCAGGTCTGAAAATCTGCCTTAACCACAGAGCAGACTGCAAGAGTAGGTCATGAGTTTGGAAAGACTCTTGATCTTAAAAGTTTTATTACTTCTCTGAATTTGTGAAATTTCAGCTTTTAGCCACAGGGATTTGTAACGCTTTTGTCAGCTGGACCTACAGGGACCTTTAATACAAGTTTATATTCCCTGCATTGGCACTTACAAAGGTGGTCATCTTAGGTAACTTAGGTAATTTCAGCTAGCACAGTATCAGAGAGACTTTTCCAACTTTTTCCATATGTAATTTCATTAAGATTTTATTATTTAAAATGAATGCTGTAGCACCATCCAGAAAGCAGTCAGCTGCACACACATCATTCACTTTACTGTCAAAGCCCTTGGAGAAGTTCTCTGCCCTTCACTGTTCACAGTAATCAATGACTGTACATCATTGCGTTCCTCGCCACATATTACACAGAGCCCTGCGTTCAGTTTCTCAGCTCTCAAAGTATAATCCCACAAGCAGCTTCCAAAGACTTTGAGATGAGGTGAGCAATAACAGATAAAAACTTAATAAACTTATACGTATATAATGTACGTATTTCTAAAACATTTGCTATGTCTGCATTTACTACCAAAGAAGCTCCCCAAATGAAGTTTTTGCCCTTTTTATGTTTGGTCCAGGAGAATAAATCGAGTTTCATATGACTGAGTAAAATAGTTTATCATGAGAAACTTCCTTTAATGTGCAGCCATGACAGCATTACAGTTTAGTTGAAAATGATAAAGGCAAGCCTTGGTCCATGTCAGTGAAACCACAGAGAGATCTGTCCTCCCTGATCCACAGGAAAATTATCAGCACTGTGGCTTTTAAGTCTTTTCAAGCAAGATGTCATTTTTCAGGAATGTACAGTAGTTATCTTGTAGTGAATGCAAACAAAGTTATGAAGTCTACAAATTAAAGTAAAGATGAATATCCTGTTCTCTGGCTAATGTAATGTGCAACTTTCTATACTTCCATATCAAAATTTCATCTATTTTAATATACAATAATTATACCGGATAGGATTTCCATCTCAGACTGTGACAAATGTCTGATTGCTGTACAATGCAGCACCTCCTGTGGTCCCCATCTCTGCTCAATGAGGAGGAGGAAATGAACCTTTCTGGCTTCTGGGACCTGGCAGTTCAAAGGCCATCTCTCAGTGGCTTTTAAACGATTGTAAGGCAACTCAGAGGTGTAAAATTGCTGCACAGGAGAGGCTTCCAGCTTGACTGTAGAGCACTGCCAACTCTCAACAGTTCCAGCCTGGTTTGCTTTCGATTTTCCTGCTGTCCCAATGTTTTTTCTGATTGTCCTGAACGGGGAGCTGGTGAGGAGAGCTGCATAAATGTAGAACCGGATCATTCAGAGGAGCAAAGAAAAACTCTGCAGACTGCACTGTCAGCTGGCTCTCTCTTGTCTAAAAGCTTGTGTGCAATGAATCATTGGCATGAAACAAAGGCAAGACTCCTCAATGTAATTAAAACTGTAGCCCTGCAAGCACAGAAGATGTGCTGCCCTTCCCATGCACACATCGTGCTGGTGCTGCTGGGAGCTCCTGGCTGCAGATCACTGGAGATTTGGGTGCATCCGCAGAGCACAATGCACTGCTGCAAAGTCCTGGCACTGGTGTCCCCGAAGCCCTGGAAGCAGCACAGCCATCTCAGCATGGCAATCCACTTTGGCTAGCTTCCTGGATGCT
Organism: Anser brachyrhynchus; assembly: GCF_964034855.1. Classification (NCBI taxonomy): domain Eukaryota; kingdom Metazoa; phylum Chordata; class Aves; order Anseriformes; family Anatidae; genus Anser; species Anser brachyrhynchus. Next base: position 21,076,701 of record NC_137707.1, on the reverse strand, counting down.
GCACTGATGCTGCAGATGCTGCTCTAACTTACTAGAAGAACCTGCTTGTTCAGAGCTATCCTGGGATCCTTGCATGATGTTATCAGGGACTTCTACCAGGTGTATTTTGCAAAAACAAAATTACCTTATTTTGCAAACTCTCATCTATGGACATTTTGTAGAGAGAAAACTTTGATAATGCCAGTGATGTAAAAAAAAAGAAAAAAAAAAAGAGACCAGCATTCAAATTCCTGCAGTCCTTTTTCAACCGTTTTTGACTTAAAGTGTATCCATTGGTCAGCGGCTTAACTTCAGTGCCTCACTCATTTATCATTTGTATAGTGGATATATCTGTTTACACCTCCATTGAAGGCAACATGAGGGGCAGCACAGGGATTTAGAGTCACTTAATAACTGCAAAGTGGTGACAATAGAGGCAAGGTGCTTGGAAAGAGGAAAATATCTCTTTGGCAGGTGAATAATTTGTGCCCTGAAGCCACTGAAAGCTGGAACTGACCTCTTGTGTCAGCTTAGCTATCTGTGTCCATTTGGCTCTAACTAACGCGTGAATAAATAAAGACGTGACAGCTAGAGTCCTTTTGAATTTCAGAAAATTCTCTTTCCCATGGAAGTGAGCTCCACAGCTCAATCACAACATGAGGGAAGGCAACAACTTTTTTTCCAGTTTGATATCCAATTAGCATGAATAATGACATTTAGAGACCACATGCAGAACCAGCAACCCACTTAAATCATTATTTTGAGTACCTCCAGTGTATTTTCTCATTCTCTTCCTCTGAAGTACGAACCCTTCAGCGCTCTGCATTGGAAGTGCTCAGTCTGAAGGCACCGTGAAGGCCATGCAGGATGCAGAACGTGGCTGTGATGTTGGTCCCCTAGGAGAAAGCATCACGAAGTGAAGCCACGTTGCTTTTCCTGCCTCTGACAGAAATAGCTCACTCACTCTCATGTCACTAGCTAGAAATGCAGGGACTCTGATTTGAGGGGTGAATTTCTGAGCACCCTCCCTCACCAGAACTCAGTATTTCTTTCTTTTTTATTAACAGCAACTAAATGAACCTCAAAAATTATCCAAACTGAACGATGACAAAACAAACTAAAATTAGTAACAGCAAACTCATTGCCTAGGGCAGCGCTGAACTGATGGCTGACGTGATGGTGACAGACAAATCCTTATTCTAAATTGTCTACTAAATAAATAAACAATGCCATCAATAGCATTTGCAGCATTGCATTCACCTCCTGCAACTTTTACACTATTATTGTATTGCCTTTGACTACCTCTATGGCACTGTTCAGTACCAGGGCTGACTCAGAAGTTGTACAGCAGCCAGTGAACTGATGATGGGAGATTGGCTCAGATGGTGTGAAGTACTTGATGGCCAATACCTTATACCAGTTCTTAGCAGAGACCCAGTGCTTGCCCTGTCTTTTATTCTATACCAACCTTTTGCAGTGTCAAAACATTTTCTGTGTAGGTGTTTCCTTGCTCCACTCCTGTTTTTATCACATCTGCTCTGATAAAAAAGTGTCCGAATAGTGACCTATCTCTACAGAAAGACAAAAAACAAGCAAATTGTAATAGATCACATCAGAAATAGCTAGAAGACCTGAAAAAAGGATGTCTGAATCTAGACAAAGTTACCTGAACCTTTCCAGCTTTTTAGACCGATAAGCTGAGCTCTCTTATTTGGATATCTTTGTTCAAGTTCCCAGTGACTGGAGCCTTATTTTCTCCTCATGCTCACTACAAATCCCAGGGCACTTTTTGTAAGAACAGGGGTTAAATGTGAAGTGTTTGAACACAATATGTTTCTTCCATTAACAAGAAAAATGCTGCTTGCCACCTGACAAGCGCCTGTACTGCAGACTGATTTCAATATCACTTGTGAATCATCCCCTCTTGTCCCAGGATGAAAAGTGCCATATATTATATGACTCGCTCTTAATACTTCATATTTTAAGCAACTTTTTCAGCATTCATTGGTTTAACTTCCCCTCCAGCACCTCTGCTTTCCTCTGGTCTCATACTCGTCGACGCCAGCACTGTTCATCCAGGGGACTGCTCACTGAGGAGCAGGGGAGAGTCTCACAGCTTGATCTTTGTCCCTCTGCTCAAAATCCATCAGGATGCAGTGTCGGGATCCCATCCCTGGATGTATATACCTCTAAGATTCCTCTGGTATAATCAGGTTGCAGTACAGTCCCACTGGAACACTTCCTTGGTATAGACTCCTCCTCTGAGCCCCTTCCTGCAGCTGGTACTTCCCAGTGACGTTTCCTGAAACCCCAAAACTGGCTTTTGAGGCTCTAAGGGATTGCAGAACCTCTTCTCCCAGAAGTTGCACTTGGCATAGTATCTCATTGTTGAAAAGAGATAGTTAAAATATAGAACCAAATCTTCCAGGCAGTCATTTAAATCCAACACATGCTTTGTAGGACACTTGAAAAGACTGATTTCCATGCAGCTATGCAAACTCACCTTCCTTAGGATATTCATCATATGGTCTTCCTGTGTTTAGATAGAAGATGGTCCTCTAAAATGGAAATGCAGAGCTCTTATCTTCTAGTTTGACTTTCTTGGTGAGCGTCAACAAGTGATCACTGCATTGCCTGGATAGCAGCTTGGCTCTAAGAGTTTTTTTTCCCCTTTTCCTGGTCTGTCTCCAGTGCAGCCATCATTTGAGTAGGTTATCAATGAGGTTTGATGGTAGATACATCCATGATGTATATTCATAACATTCATAATGTCAGAAAGAACTCGTCAGCTTTACATAGACTTATTTCCCAAGCTATGAAGATTTTTTCAGAAAAGGCTAACAAGCTCCAGGGTCTTCAGCTGGTGGTGCCTCAGCTGGGATTATTGAAAGGAATCTGGCTAGTGTCCAGAAATTTTTGAGTGCACAAGGTTTTGCAGCTTTGCAAAATCGGTTTACAACATAACAAAGCGCTCTCTGGGAGATCACAAGAGGCTGGAAGTAGGCTGCATAGTATTAGAGAATATACTGGCAATATTAACTTCACTGTAAAAAGGTGAAAATCTTTATCTAGACACAGTCTTCAACAGAGTTATAAAGTCATGATTCCCTTTCACAGTGGGTAGGAGTGTTGGGTTTGGGTCACAGAAGTCCTCAGGTGGAGTAGAGTCCACGGTGGTGTTAAAGGTCTAATATATACATATACACACACACATTTCTGCATCACTTTGCATAGGTGTTCTGGGTCATTTGTTATGTAATGATCCAGAAGGAAATCCATAAAGAGGGCCAAAGAACAGATGATGAGAGAATACTAAAACCCTCAAGAGCACGTACCTTCTAAGAGGTGATGGGTAGGGGAATAGCCAATAGGTATATCACTGGATGCACGTATTTTGGAAACACATGAAAACACTTAAAAATTATGCTGAGGAAGACATCTCAATTTCAATCATTTGCACCTTGCCCTTTGAGGTAAAGGAATACATCCAGATACAGAGTTCAGTTCCCACCGGCACACAGAACTGATAATTTGGGCTTTTACTAATATCTTTCTTACATCTTTATGCAGCACAAGCTTGTCTATACCTGTACAGATACAGATACCCCCAAAATAATTGGGGGTGGTGGTGGTGGTTGGTTGGTTGTTTAATTTAAAGGAAAATTAAAGGGTTCTAAAAGTAGCAAAAGTGACAAAAATGAGATTAATGTGGAGACTAGCCAGAAATTACTATGCCAAAACACACACAAAGATGTCCATATGTTTCAGTTAAGAATATTATTTTCTCTAGGCAACAATATATTAAATAAAATAGATTTTGTAAACCTCTATGTTACTAAACTGCTTAACGCTTGAAAGCCAAACTGATAAAGCAATTTTACTGTGCCTTCACTCCATTCTACAAATGTAGCCAGATGGGTAAAGTTGAGGGAATAAAAACATGTTGTGAGGATGTCATCACTGTGAATCATGCATGGGTCTCCCCAGAAATTAGGGGTTTGGAGGGGACAGTTGTCCTTGAAACAGTCTTGACATTTCCCCAGGAACAGCTCAGGTTAAAGGAAGTCATAAGTAAGATGTACCAAAAGTTGAAGTGATGCTGGGATGACAAATGGACTCTTGCTTTGCCATGCCCTTGCTCATGGATCCCAGGGATCACAGAGGTGTTTGCAATCACATCCATATTGCCATCTCTGTTCAAACAGAAGTCTGGATAAAATTCACAGGGGTTTACTTTTTTTTTTTTTTTTTTTTTCCCCAGTAGAAGAAATTGGTTGAGTCTATCTACTCCTCTCCTCATTCTCAGAGAGGAAAGGAAACATCCAAATTTTCTAGCTGTTATGCCACTGCTGACAAGTGGTGACACAAACGGGCAGCTTAATGCATGGTAAATACCGGGATGATGAGGCCTTAGCAAGTACTTACACATTTCAATAGTTTTGAGATAGACTAAACAATGTTTATTTGCCTTGGTCCTCCCCAGCAGAGAGCACAGGTTGCACAGGCAGGCCAATGTAACATTTTAGTAAGGATTTAGGGATAGAAGTTCAAAGAACTGTGAGTTTATGTTGTCCAGTAACAAGAATGAACTGCAATTGTTTTGATATTTAGGATGGTTGTATTGGTACCACGGATATTTAAGGTAAACTTCAAAAGATGTCTTCGTTGCTGAAATAAAAGGGTATTTTCTGTCTTGGTGTTATATTTTATTACAAAGTATGGTTATCTCTCTGTAACAGATCTCTTAGAAGGGAGTGAGAGCTATTGCCAGATTAACTAGAGCCATATGTCTGTAGCATAAATCCACGTAATGAAGGGAGTCACACACATGGGAGGGTGAACGGATGCCTTGAAGAAGAAACGGTGACAGAACAGCTGCTGAGCTGGAAATCCAGGAACCTCTTTACCAGCTGAAGTATTGCGCCATATCCTAATGGAGAGCTTGACTTCACATTTGGGCAGAGGCAGGCTTGGTTTCATGCTTTTGGGTCTGGATCAGGTAGGGCGATGCCACAGTCTAGAGCAACAGCCTATTATCATGGCAGTTTTAATCTGTAGGTTTTCACATGCTGTCAGGAGAGCTGGTGCATTGTGCAGATTGTGTGTCAGGTCTGCACATCTCAGAGGGCTGTGATGGGAAATTGAGCATGACCAGCACGCCCAGGAGAACCCCTGAACAAAAACGGTGCCTGGGAGTGCTGCAACACATCCCTCCAAGCCCTCTGTTCAGGGCAGAGAACTGCTCAGCCTCCAAAGCAAGCTCTGACGGCAGGCACTGCTCCTTGTGGAGGATCTGGCCCTGTCTAAACCATGCTAATTATTAAGTTGTCTTCTTCCCATTAACTTATGAGGAAAATTACCCTGCTGAGTTTGAATGGCAGAACAGCATTAAGAGTATGCACCTAATTTTTTTCTTAAATCAACCAAACAGAAAATCCACAATGAGGATGATCTTGTAATTACACACGTCAGAACAGAAAGCATGATAGCTTGCTCAGTTTTCCTTGAACGTTCTTTTAGAAGAATTTGGGAGGAGAAAGGGAGGGAAGAGTTTATTGTAAATTAACTTTGGCATGAAACTTTTGTAAAAATGTGCCCAACATGCATTACATTCTTTGTTCTGTGTTTTTCCTACATATAAAACCTTGACAACCTGCTATTCTATGATTGATGCACTTATTTCTTCTAAAGTATCACTAACCAAGCATATCATTTTTATACAGTAAGTGTATATTCAATTTCCTACAGTTTGACTGCTAAACAGGCTCAGCAGTAAAACAAATATACACTGTCACAGTGTACTGTTAAGAGGGACCAACTGAAAATCTTGGAATACTTTGCATTTGTGTTTTCTTTGCTTTTAGTGGCAATGAAATCACAGCAGGGGCAAATGCTAAATATCCATAGTTTTATAAAAGTGGTATTGGCATTGGGTTCAGTCTGCAACTACTGCAGACTTTATGCAATGTTAATAGAATGTTACGATTCATATATTCTTGCACAATAAGACAGAATGACATATCATGTTTGCAGGCTCTCCTGACAAGGTATGAGGTATTTATCTGGGTTTTTATACCACACTCTTATCAGCGTAGTATCTGGATGACTATTGACATCATTATCATTCATGTATTCATAAATGTGTAGGGGTCTTCCAGTTACATAGCTACATTCTACAGACTATGAAGTTGCTCCTTCACAGTGTGAAAGGAAACACAAACTGAAGAAAAAGAATGCAAACTCCTGTTGGCTTAGCATACGATCCCTGGCACTCCTGGACCAGGCGGGAAGATAATGGATCTGTGAGAATTCATGTATGTTTATGATGTACGAGGCATTTCAGCTGACATTGAATCAGGTCAGTGGGTCCATTGGACAGGATGCAATGTCAATGGAACTGTTATGTATTATTGATGTCAGTCACAGAATAGATAAAAACATTAGCAAAATAGCTTCCATTGCCATTTCATTTTTTTTCCTTAAATGACAAAAGGCAACAGTCCATATTAAACACAAGAAGCCTCCAACATTTCTTATTCTCAAACAGTTTTGACTTGGAGCAAATCTATGAAATGACAAACTGCTGCCAAAAATATTTTTACAAAGAATAAAAGGGCTTAACTTGTTTCACTTGCATTTTCAGTTGTGGAATGAGTTTTGCCTAAAAAAGGGAAACATGCTTGTTCAAGGTCCTCTTCTGCAAATTGTTAGGTGTACAAATACTTTTACTCACTATATATTTTTGCTTCTCTCTCTGCTATATACCACTAAACCAGTGAGCTTGGAAAGAGAAAGAATTATTTACATTTATAGCAACTTTATAATACCGTGTCTATGACATTAAAGCCTATATTAGCGCTTCTTCACATTGCCAAAGGTGTAAAATGACTGTCGTGCAAATCACACCCAATGGACTATGCATATACATAAAGAAGGGGACGTGTGCAAATTACCTTAAAAGCTTTCAATTCAGGTTATGCCTGTATTACCTAGCATTAAGCATCTCGTATGGGTATTGCTCTCTGTATACACATACCACTTGGGCTTTTACCACACCTGAACCACTCCTAAGTTAGAAGCCATAAGCTCACAAAAAGGTGGTAAAAAACTGAGCTGCATTTGAAAGGCCATGTAAAAGTTAGCTGTATGTATAGAAATACTTACAGGATTTAACGCCTTTAGAGGAAGGAAATAAATGCTGTAGGGCAGACTGTGCAAGGACTCCGTACAGTTTTTGACTCACTTTGCATCATGTATTCTGCAGATCATTTTAGTGATGGTCTAAAAATTTAAGCAAGTAACATCATTAATTTGAATAGGGCTGTGCATGCCTAAATATAAGCACTTACATTCTTCACAGCTTCAAAGTACAAATCATATATTTCCATTTGCCAATTATCTCCGTAAAGGGATAGGGAAACCTGTATTTACCCAATCTGCATACTCAAAGCTGTTTTGCTTGTGTACCTTCGGCAGGCTCATTTGAGACTTGCATCATTGCACCTGCACCCATGGAAGACAGTTTTGTTCAGAGTAAAACTTAGTAAAATATAAAGTATAATATTAGTAAAGAGTGTTATCTCAAATAAATATGATAAGGCCAGAGGAAATGCACTCAAAAATGTTGTGACTCTTAGTTTGTTCCTTTCTGACGTAGGGTTTGCCTGATCCTTTGCTATTTTATAAATTTGTCCCATTGCTTGATCTTGCTGTGACATTCCATGTCAGTTGTAACCCCAACAAAAAAAGGGAGTCCAGTATTAAACACCTGAGTCCTTGCTGGTAAGGCCACTGGAATCACATATGAGCCTTCAGGAACTGACAAAATGAGGAGTCTTGTTAATGAACTGATACACAATTTGATTGATGCTTTTTAACTTTCACAATAATCCTTTTTTTTTTCCTTGCCCCTATTCCTTGCAACTTATCTTCACTTCCTAGTGCTTTGTTTTGAACTAGGAATGCTTATAAGGTCATTAAACTTTAATTTGTATACTGAAAGTAAGTGTTGGCAAAGATAGGCTACCACTACACATAAATGTTATCTTCAGGAGTGAAAGCATAGTAATAATCTCTCCCTCTTTCCCCCCAAAGAGATACCACTAATTAGTGATTCTTTGATCCCACCACCCCTGAGCAGAGAACACTACAAGGAAGGTCATCAGCCCCCTAGCATAAGTATTCAACCTCTAACATGTAAACCAAGGATCACAAAGTGGACTAGGTTTTACAAAAGGTTGTGAACAGTGAATCTTTGAATGATTCCTCTACCCATCTTGGTGATACTACTGACTACATTCGTGTCAAGTCTGCAAATTTCTGCTAGCTCAGAAACAGAAATGAAAATCAGTTAATAAACCTTCTTTTGATGCAGTGGACATGTGGTAGTGGTGCAATGTGCTTGCTCAGCTCGCAGCATCCAAAGCAGCACTTCAGGACACACTCGCACCATTCAAAGGATGGAACAGTCCCAAGGAAGCTCAAGGTGAGATTTTCATTTTTGCCTTAATTGCTGAATGAACCTACAATGGATGACTCATCTATTTGTGTTCAAGGCTGAGTCCCTGGTGGGGAAGAAAATGACATTTTCCTGTCCCCATTCCACAGTGTTTCTTGCAGCCCAGTGCTGAGCCACAGCAGCTGGGATGAACTCAGCCACCAGGCATTGCACTCATCCCCCCTGCCCCTCAAAAGCTGCACTTTCTCCCTGAGTATACACCTCTAATGACCAAAACCACAAACTAGTTGTTCCCTTTCCCAGGTTCTTCCTTCCCTGGTAGCAAGTGGCTGTTACAATTAATCTAAAGAAATTCCTCTTGGGCTCTCTGTTCAGTGTTTCCCCCTCATCACAAACCAAGCCACCCTGTGCTGTAAAACAGATAACTGAACATTTTTATGAGCAGGTTCTTAAAATATTTTTAAACTTCCCCTTCATCCCCCCCAAGCCTTTTTGATGTACGGAGAAAATCACATGCAGTGCCTAACCTTATCTCCCCAAGAGAAAACAAAGAGAGTTAAAGGAAAACGTCTTCTGCAGAGACTGCCTTTTCTGTGCTTCTCTCCCTACTGTGTGCCAAATAATGGCATCTGTTCCTGCTGTTCTTTAGTTCCCCCATTTGGTGTGTTTTCAACTTCCTGTGAAAATTTGTGGTTCTTAAATCCAAAGGTCATGTTTAACACTTAAGTTCAGTTTGGAAGGATTTGGATTTGTTTCTCTTCATTTTTTTTCCTCCTGCTCTCCTTTGAACAGTTACAAAGGGCTTTCACTCGCTCTTTGCATTGTGCGCATATTACACACTTCAGCATACATCTCTGCAGTGATGGTTAATACTCTGGGAAATATCCATTCATGTATTGATAAGCATTAAAACATTGCTGTTTCCATGCCTTCTGGCGAGGTTCAGCACGCCGTTAGCAGCACAAGCTCCTCTCGCACTGCTATGATCAGCCTGCAGCATGTAGGAATCTCCTTCATCAGGTCCCTAGGAGCATCCAAGCTGCATGTGAACTAAAGTTGCCCTCTTCAAAGCAGAAGCTAATAGAGTAAATAGTCAAACCTCTACTGAAATATGCATAATGGCTTTGTGCAAGAGCAGCTGAAATCAGATCACCAAATTCGTTTTGCTTACTGCTTCAGGTTGGACTCAAACTGTGAACCCAGAGCCGAAATGCCAGTGCTTCATCCAGCGAACTGGTCAGCCCATCTGTTTGCCAGCTTTGTGCATTTTCCAGTAGGCAGCCTGAGATGATCTGACCATTGATGTATTGTGGGCCTTCAAACACTCAGTATTTTTCCCAAAATACAATTTGAAAATGAATGTTTGTCAGCTGAAAGGGTGCACTAAGAGAATGCAAGGAGTAATCTGAGAGAGACAGACAGGAACTAAAGGCAAATACATAACTTTTTACAAAGATTAAAAAATAAAAAGGCAAAGGCTTTTGTTGTTCCCTTGCTAACATGAAGAAAAATTGTCTGTGCATGTTGCTGAACATTCCTCTCTCTTTTTTTTTTTTTTTTTTTTTTTGTGCAAAGGAACTGGGCTGCTCCCCAGGGCATAGGTCCAGAGAACAGGATTTGGGGTGGGCACCTTGAGGTCCCTGAAGCCTGTGCCTCCTGAAACTCCATTTTCCCTATCTGAAAAACCATCCTGCAAACACTACTTTATCTCTAAAGGGGAAAACATCCTGAGAGGGGCAGGACTTTAATGATGGAATTTTCAAAACATTTTGTATATTTCATTTCTGTTCACTTCAGAAAGGGAACAAACCCTACTGATCTGGTGCCTGCTCTGCTCCCGAGGCTTCCTCTGCCCTTGGTTCACAGCAGTAGGCAGAAGCCTTCATGTCCCGACCTTCAGTCTGCACACTCCGTGGTTCTGGTGTGGTCTCTCTGGTTTGGTCTGAGAATCAGATGCTATTTCTGGTCTGAAGACATTTGTTCTCAATTGCCTACACAGTTCAATAGGGTTTTAAGGTACATTTGTTAGGGATTATAAAGCACCTAAAGATGTATCAGGTGGAAGGGTCAATACAAGATCAGTGTGTATTGTGTTACGGTGGGTTGCATTATGTGGTATGTCTCAATTTACTTTTGGAAACCAGATGTGGCAGACCAGCCAAGCCTTTTTTTCTGAACATTTTTAGATATCTTTGAATTATGTGATCAATGTTTAAGGATTTTCACAAAGGTTTCAAGAACTAGATTTTATCAAGTCTTCTAATGCTATCAGAAACTTAAATTCTGTTGGATAATTGAAACACTCTATCCCAATCCAACAAAATAGTAAGTGTAAAAAGAACAATTACATCTTTCTTTAGTAATATATACAGAGGATAGCATGAATTTGCTACCTGTAAGGTGTATTGAATTTTTAATAATCTATATATTTATGGTAAAGAGTAACACATTACTTATAGCACACAAAAGCTTATGGCATACGATTATCCTTAATTAATGGCTAAGTACAAAGCTTTATTATTCAATGAAACTGATTTATTATCTCAATTCTCTGATGTTCTGCTTCATGTTTCCATTGAAACCATTGTTTGCACCATGGTAACCAGCAACCACCATATGTATGTGATCTTTTTTATGACCTATACGTAATTAGATTTTATTGTTTTCTTAAAGCTGAAGTGTAGCCTGTGCAAGCAGTACAGCTGTAGCTTCCAATACCTACAAATGAGGGATAGGTCACTTGCTGCTTTGTTTCTGTAATAATCAGGTCATGTTTTTGTGTATTATTATAACCCAGTGTCTATTTTTTCCCCCAGCGGTCTTGCATGCATCCCTCCTCTTCCTTCCTGAGTGTGACGGCACACTTACCTACCTGTCCCTTGTCTCTTCTGCTCAGCACAGCTAGTTAACTGAAAGGAAGTGAAAAGAGCTGAAAGCTAGTGGGTGTCAGAGCTGCCTGGTAGAGAGATCCCCAGCTAATTGCTAGTCCTAACAGGCACAATTAGCCGCTACAAGCCCTTTGAGATGGCCCTGGGCTTCTCTCAGGTAACAGCCATCACTAGATAAAGGCTGAAATACACTCCATTTAGAGAGACACTTGCAGACAGGGATGTCACAGGCTGCCAGTTATGCTCTGCCTGTACACAGTCACTTCCAAGAACCAGACAAGACATATACACCTGAAGTTAAAGGGACAAGATGTGTACTATTTTGAACTACACAAGTGTGGGGCATGTGAAGATATAATCCTTATCAACTTAGGTCATGTCATCTTTTCAATTATCAGTTCTTGATCTTTTTTCTTTTTAAAGTTTACTCCAAACAGTAAGTCACATAAGCTCCATGGGAGAGTGCTATATATTTCATTTGCTGTATGTGATGTTACAGTAAGCAAAGTTCAGCCATCGCCACGTAGACAAACATGGCTTAACAGGCCTTTTCTACCTAAACAGTGGTTAACTACCCTGTTGGAAGTACAATCCTTCAGTGATCAATTCCTAGCAGAGGAGGATGGCCAAACTGCAATATCTAAGGGTTCTTTGTGAAATTAATAAATACCCCCAGTCTTTCTTATCCATAAATAAACAAATTACTTTCTCTGAGCATCTTTGGCAGTACCTCCCTTCCCTCAAGCAATAAGCTTCTGTACAGAATAAAGTGACACTGTAAGACAGCCTTAAATATGGGTTTTTCTCATTGCCCTTCTGTATGTTGCACTCACAGATCATTATCAACACTTTCATGGAGTCCATAGCCTGGGATGTGCTGAAGCAGATTTAACTCTACTTCTTCAGATGAGATTATCTTCCCTCTAATCCTTCTGCCTCCATCACTGTGCTGTATCTATTCACGGCACCCCTCTTTGCGATGGTACATCTAAGCCTTGCTGCCAGCCCTGGATCTACATCTTCAAAATACCTGAGTGGTTGTGGTCTATCAGTAAGAGACCTGTAACAAGCGTGACTGTCCCTGCAGCAGCAGACCCCAGGCCCAGCAGCTCTGGTCAAAGAGGGAACCACACCACTGCCTGCCTTTTTCTATCTGCCACAAAGATGGAACTTCTCCTCCTCTCTGCCCCACCGGCAAAACCGAGCCCTGGCTTACAGCTACTTTGTCACCATCTTGCTCTTCTGTACAACAAACTTCAGTACCCATTCCTCAAACTAGTAGGAAATCTTAACCAAAGCAAAAATTTTCGGCCACTGATGGGTAGTAAAATTGGGTAATCGCAAAGAGTACCTTCCACAGCATCTCCACCCCATGGGCGCACATTTGGAAGGAGGTAACAGAAACATTTTCCTCCTTAATTTAAGGAGGAAAACCTTAAATTAAACCAAATCTTTTTCAGCCCCAAAAGCCCACATCAGGTTTTCACAATAATTTAGAAAGAAATGAGCAATTTCAAGTGGCTACCACAACATGGGCCCCCAGCGATAGCATCTTACAGACAATTATTATAGTTCAGTGCATAAATATGCAAACACTTCAGAGATGGAGACCATCAGAATTTTAATATCTAGATCCAAGCGATGGTAATTGGTATTAACATACTATTTTCAAAGCATCTAAGAAGCACAAATTCCAGCCCAGATTTTCATATATTAGTAACTTAATTTAGTCACCCACCTCCATACTTGTGTACCCATTTAAAGAGAGATTCAAAAAAGGGATTCAGAAACAACTCAGTATTCACAGCTTCCTCTGAAGAAAACTTCTTATCTGGTTGCTTTAAGAATTAAAATGTTTCCATTGCTTACCTTCAGAAACATGTATTAGAATATCCCGCATCCCCTACCATTCTCCGTTAGAATGTCAGGTCTCCACGATGGCTACGTTAGGAGCACATTCTCATAGTATTCATCAAAGCCAGTTAAACTACCCATAACAAATCAAGCTACAGTTAATTATCAAGAGAAAAAGATACGGAGAACATTGTGCTCATTTCCACCTTGCTCTGCAGAGACACAAGAGGACTAGAAAAAGCAATAGCATAGCATAGCAATGAAAAGCATCAGAACATCTGGGACATCACAGGGGGAGTAGGAAATGATGGAAAACCTTCAGGAATTTAAATTACATTTCATAAATAGTTCTGCTTTATCACAAACACACACTGAAGAATGTGCATACCTATGTACTCCCAAAAGCACTAAGACATACAGAGAAAGCAGAAATCAATATTCATATTCAGGAAGCCAAAATAGTCACTTAATACTCATCAGGATCCAGCACCAACTTCTTCATTAAAATAAGATGCTTCAGGACTAACTTTTGACCAGTTTATACCATCTTTCCATTCCATCAAGGAAGATTTCTATTTCATTTCTTCAGTGCTATGCTATGAAGGCAAAAAGGACATCATTCTGTTTGAAAAGATCATGTTCCTTACTTTTTAGTATACTTTATTTAAGAAAAAGAGAGAAAGGAAGCATTTGGAAATTACTATCATGTTCCACTCCCCCCATCCTCCCCAGTAAGATATTGAAGATGTTTTCCAAATCATATAATGTACAGTGAAGCAGGCTAATATTCAGAAGTCAGCTTCCCCAGTTCAAACTGATATCACACAGGAATGGCTGTTTAGGAAGCTAAACAAAAATTCAAGATATTAAGTATAAATTCCTTGTTTTAGGACTGAGTTTACATTTTCTTAAAAGTTTTGAGATCTTAATATCGAAAGGATGTGAAGAACATGATTGCTAGTTACAGAAGAGCTACATTCTGTTAAAGAATAAAAATTACTTGGCACACTTGGTTTCACCTCTCCAGAATTATCAAGAAAGCTCCAACTGAAGACTTGTAGGTTTTGTTGAGACCTATGCCTATTTGCTTACAATCATGGAAGGAAAGGAAGGCCACTGAATGGTAAACAATGTGTATTATTTACATTTATGTTTTCCTCATAATGACATACTATTGGTCATTCCTTTGATAAATTTGTGAACCAGATTCCAGGTAAAGGAATGCAGGGAACTTGTGCTCACCCAGTAGCTTCCAGTGTTCATCTTAGATTCCAGATGCTTTTTATTAGTTTTTTGTTTCTTTGCTTGTAACAAGCACATTTCTTTTCCTTATTAAAGAATGGATGTCTTTGAAATATATGCAAAAACAGCATGCTAATATTTGATTGCAAACCAAGTAACGATCAGAAAACTAAAAGGAAAGAATGAGTGCTCTATTATTAAACTAGCAAAATAAATAGATATACTTTTTTTTTCCTTTTTACAGATACATTTGCAACCAAATTAGTAACAAGATCTTCTCTAGTATAAATAAAAAAGGCTTGCACTTACCTATTAATTAAGAATAATGGAATGCCATAAGCTTTTGTGTGCTAGTGGTACTGTAATTTGTTACTCTTCACTACAATAAATATATACCTGATTAAAAATGCAGTGCAGCTTACATATATTAAATTCATACTGCATTGTGTATTGATTCACTTTGCTCATCCAGGTAGTCCACTGAATTCGAGGGGAGTAAGATTTGGCCCTCCCAAGTAAGGAAGAACAGCCTCCAGTAGGGCAGAGAAGGGAAACTGAGAGGTTCAACAGATGGTTTTACAACACACAGTTTTACAGAGTTTAGGGCCACAGCTCTCCCAGGCTGACCTGCTTGTACATCCCAAGCCAGTTCACCTGGGTACTCCTGTGTTACTTGATAGGCACTCCCAGACTTCGTCAGACAAAGCATGGTAATTCCCAATGGCAAAACCTGGGCAATGGGATGCACAGGGCTCCCGCAACTGTTAGACAAGAACTACTCTCTGGTGACATCAGCCTTTCTGCACCATGAAGAGGCAAGAAACAAAAGCCTGCTGAACCAACTGGCTTCCCCTGGGACAAAAATTCCTACCTCATTCCTGAGCTGCCCCTTTGGGGGTTTGAAGGGCCAAACAGGGATCCTGGAAAGCAAATTCTCCTTCCCAACTCAGAGGCTCGGTCCATTGCTCTGATATCCCATCTCCAGCTGTGAGTTACCCGAGGGGATTACTGTCTCCAGATCCCCCTCCTTCCCCTCCTCAAAAGTCAGCAGAAAAAATAATACAACTGAATACATTTGGAGAATTGCACAGTAGAGGGAAGACTAATGTAGTAAGAATAATGTCCTAGTGAAAACTACTTAATTATGCCAAGCAAATTAACAGACACTGAACCTGTGGGCTCCTCTAAGAAAAAAAGAAAAATAAAATTAAAACGATGAGAGTCACACAGCTTATGCAGTATGAGAAACAGAGGAACAGGCTCATTGTGTGTGTTCCTCAAGCATGCTACTACAGCATCACAAACTTTGGGGTCATTCCCAAATTGAGGAATTAGGCAACATTATGGCACCACTGAAAGGGTTATTGCATCAGAGTAAACAGTCCAATCGCACTTTTCATGGTGGCCATTCCTGAGCTCAGAAATAATTATTTACATCAGTAATTTAAAATAGATGCACCCTGATCTATACATAGCAGCAATCTGAAGCATTATGGCATCGGGCCAAATTACAGCCATCCAATATATTCACATGATTCAGACTCTTCAGAAACTGAATTATTATTTTGAAAAGTCAAAGTTCTCAGCCGTGTAGCAGAGAGGAGCAATCTCTATACATCACCTTGCTCTAAATGGTTGTTGTTGGGCTTCTGTGCCTTGAAAAACAAATTCTTACAACACCTGTGAGAAACTGAATTTTTCACCCTTGCTGTAGCCTCTTTCATCTAATTAGGGTCAATTATCACTCTCTACATGTTAGCATTGCCTATTTAATTGCTAATAATCTTAGCAGATAAGAAGGAGAAGGGAAGACCTGGTTCTCCCAAGAGGAATCTGAATTTGCTTCCTGAGGGAAATCTAGAATGAAAAAAAGGGAGAGGAAAAAAGGCACCAGAAACAGAGAAAACATGGTTAAGGAAGAAAACAAAGGCAAACAATATGCAGTATTATCCCACTGAGTGATACCAAATGTAACAATCACACACTTCAGGAATAAATAATGTTAATGACCAGAAGCTTATTCACTGCCTAAAACCATATGCTTCTAGCTTTGATCTTTTTGAAAACTTCTCACTATCATCTGTGGGAGTACTGCTCTGGATCGAGTGTAATGCATAGTCCTAAAACATACCATAGACAGTCACAGAATCTGGCTCTCTATACATGATAAATGACTCCCCTGACAATCAAAGAGTCCACTACCATGGACCGCAGAGGACCATGATGTTGAGCCAAGTAACTTTCAGCACAACACTACATTGTGGTGTTTAATACAGAAAATTACGTCTAATACCATATGCAATTGCAATTAATGTAGAAATGTTAGTTAGGTAAAAACAAAAACAAACAAACAAACAAAAAAGCCCCACTGAAATTCAGATGAAGCTAAGGTTGCAGATTAACTTTCTCCCTTTAGAAAAATGGTCATGCATCTTTAAGAGTCAAAATGTCAGTTTTACGTATTAACCATAACCAAGTACCTACAACATGTAGTGTCTGATAACAGCGTGATGGAGCATTTGCCCATTATAAACACTGAAAGAAGAGTGATACCTACCTATTCTCTAACAATATTTCCCAGGCTTGGACTTAAGGGTTTTAAGTATTGGCCATTCTGGATACAGTTTAGTTTGCAACATCTGATAGGATCTTAAACTAAAATGGTATGGCTGTAGGCCGTAAAATATCAGAAAACAGAAAGCCAAGGAGATAAATTCTGAGTCCACCTGACCAATCCAGCTGAGCAGAGTGCTCTTTTCCTGAATCCCATGGAATAGGCATGTAAAATATCTGTTTCTTGATGGGCCTGGCAGATGTGATGCCAGAAATAATTCTACTCTGATTTATTTTTCTAGCTTTATCTAGTTCCCTATATTAAACCTACAATCCTAAAATAATTTTAGAGCCATTTATTTTTATGTCTACAAACAGTAGAGTTACCCGAATGTTAAAAGCCCATGCTCGTAAGTCCATAAAAGCACTGTTGATTAGATTGTAGTATTTCAGTTTTTAGTTATCAACACTGACACTTTTGGAAAAAAATTGAGCACAATATCCTTCTGTACACATTACAGTGTTTTTAACCATTTAGTCAGTACCGCGTACATCAAATAGACACCATAATAAAATAGAAATACATTAAACATACATCTGGAAACACTTTGTAACTGACTTCTGCTTATGAAAACGGCTGTACGTAATTTCATCATTCACTTTAATTCAGTCACATGCTGCAGTCAATGGAGTCAGATAACATGCGGCAATAAGATTCAAGCATACATTTCTCCTCTGTGCTAAATTCCATGCTTCATCTGTCAGCCCAACCTCGTCATCACTTTTGAGTCCATAATGTGGCACCAGATTCTGTGGTAGTAGTACTGGACACAGTAGAGACCCGATGAGATATCATGATAGCTGTCTTTCCCATGTCATTGCTCTACATAGCCAATATCACATTTTGTGGGTATGTGCTATCTGTTCTTTGCTTTTTACCTTTTCTTGTTTGGCCCAAACCATTACCTTATGCACACTCTAGGATGAAAAGCTCCCAGGTATACGCAGGTATTTACATATTGCATGCTTTCAGTTTTAGCCACAAATGTACCTTACCTTATCTACTGGTATCCCTTCAGTAACATCAACTCAATCCCGTGCATGGGCCATAGAACAGGTGAGCTGGCATGCAATAATGGACAGCTGATCTTCTTTCTGCTTTTTAAGAATCAAGTTCATCCTCTGTTAAAGCGTGGTTGAAATGATCAGCACAACAAATGTTTTATAGCTTAAAAATAAATAATAAAAAAATAGATAGAACATTTAGTCTACAGCTATCTATGTTGTTATAACTGAGAACAAAAACACAGCAAAGTGAGCGATGAGTCTCCATTGCAGTGATACTTCCAGGGACACCACTGGTTACCCTATTTTATGGTTGGTGGCTGTGCCTCAGTAACAACATTTTCAGTCTTTTCTTTAACTTGTGCAATTATAAACCAATCTAATACAGACCAATTCATGAGCACAAAACACAAAGTGCTTCCTTGTTTAAAAGATGAAGAGACATCCTTTGACAGAAACTAGAAATTTAGTTAAGATTCAGTACAAGAGAAGTTTCAAAATTGTCTTCTAGTCAATGATCTGAAAATATTTTATAAATATTACATTACCTTAATTTCAGCGCAACAATCCAGGCAACTAAATAGAGATATCCCTTTTTACAAGTTGAGAAAGCCAAAGCACAGAAAGACTAAAGAAGCATTACAAGAAATTGCAAGATTTCTGTTCTAACACCAGAAACAAACATAGATTTCTTGGAGTCCAAGTCTATGCTTTAAATTTCATCTGTACTGAGTTATTGCTTCCCTTTGTTTTGTTAGCAAGAAAGCAGAATACACAGAGACCTTCATCTAAAAAAGGCACCACATTAAAAGTAGTCAGTCTGGTGAGCTCTTGAACAGAGCATCGTCCCTTGCAGACCAACTAGCTGGCCAGGATGAAATTTCTTTCTTGATCATTTTGTTTATAGGAGATATTTTGTTTTGGAACTTTCTGCTACCTGCTCTTGTTTTCCATTACTCTGTGGCAGTGTAGGCACTTGTATTCTTCAGTCTCCACTTACACTGAGAGATCAAAGATATTCTTTTCTCATAAAATCAACTTCAAATTGTTCTTTCATTAGTAAAACATACCGTTTTGTATTATATGGTTCTTTATAATGAGGACAGATGGACCCCAGGGAATCTATGTAGTGGGATGGGTGTCATATAATGCTAACTGGGCCAAAAGTGTGCACATTACCTATGGTGGTGGCAGGAGAGAAATGGGACAGCCTCATTCACCTCTTCCCCAGGGCTCTGGGCCATGTGTCACCAAAGGAAGATAACATCAGAAAGACTCAATGCAAATCAGCTGAGGAAGCCGCTGCCTGCTCCACAGCTGCAGCAGAACTGCAGCAGTGAGACACTGCTTCAGTAAAACCACAGATTAAGAATGATTATTTTCTACTTGGGTTTGCAGTGATCAGCAAGGTTGGAGCCAAGAGGCAACATACTTTCACCATCCTGTGGTTCCCAGGGTGGAACCAGACAGACTGCCACTCTGGATGCCAATGCAGCAAATTTACATGTTCATTTTCAACATGGCTTTGAGGTTTCCTCAGTGACGCTGGTCAAAGCTCTCTTATTCTTCACCATTGGAAGAAAAAAAAAATCTTTCCCCCTCTTTAAATGCAGCTGTATTTTACTGCAAAGGAGAGGGAACTGAAAATAATTTTCCGCATCAGTATTATCAATTATCCAAAGCCCATTTGCACCATTATGACTTTTATGTTCTCCCAATAGAAATATAATTCTCATTATTTTTATTGGGTTTTATTTTTATATTGCTGTTAAATGCATATCGGCAGATTCTCTGTTTTCTTAAACTACATGGGCCAAATATCCAGCCCGGTATGAAAACCTGAATTTGAAACTGTGCCCCTGGGCTTAGGCATATATGAAACATGCACAATGGTGATGACGAAAGAGCTTAGGCATGGGATCATTTATATAAATAAAGCTATGCAAAGAAACATTATGCTCTTATAGAACTATGGTCTTGGATTTTACCATAAACACCAAAATGTAACTGATAGTACTCAGATTTCCAAAGAATCCTCTTTCTTGACCAAAAAGACTAGTATTAGGGAGCAGGTAATGATGCCTTTAAGCACAATTCATTAAAACATTCTAAGCTGTTAGCAGCAAGAGTCTAAAAGAACAAGAACTATGCGAATATGCATTATTTAATATATTTCTATAGTTTTTTATTTAATCCCATATTTAATCCCCATTCTATCTTCTTCAAGGGTATCAAGGGAGGTGCCAAAAGGGGTATATTCCAGTGAGGGACAAATTACTGTTGTGATTCTGGTGTAAGAGGTAGCATTTGTATTACAGTATTCTACACTGTCCTTTCATGCAGGTTTGCTAATTTAGTAAGTGGGGACCCTGTCTCTTTCACAATCAAGATTTTATCTGTTAATGTTAAAATGGCATTCTTTTTACATACTAAATCAAAAGAGCAGAGTACAGAAATAAAACACTTTCTTTTGAAAACAGTTAACTGCCTTAAATGACAATTCCAAAGCAGGCACTGGATGAGTATGAAAAGAAGTTTTCAATGCACTTGTCTCGCTCTTTAAGTACACTTGCTAAAGAAATCCAGAAACAATGTGTTTGAATACAAATTTTCTCCTGCTCCAACCCCCCCAGAATCAGTTGGCTGTTACTTGTAGTATTTCTCAAAATATCAGCTACCAGGTAAATTCCTCTCCTGCTCCTCCCTCAACTGTGCCCTCTGGCTCAGTTTGTATGCCTCCACCAAAGCCCTGGAACCCCATCCACCCGCTGCTGCCAAGCCTGCAGCCTGTTCTCCAGCACAGCACACCCACCTGGGGACCACAGCATTGCCCCATGGCCATGCAAGCTTTCTCCATGAGCTGCTTTGGTCAACATGAGTAATGGGGCGCCGGGGCTGAGTCAGGTCTGAACAGCCTGGATAAGCCCTCTCCCTGGACCTAAATGACAGTCCTTAAACATGCTCCCAATATGATTTTAAACTTCACTTCATCATCATGATAGGCTACAAATGATCCTTCTATAAACATAATAAGCAAGGTGAAGAAGATAAAGTACTTTAGGAAATGCTATGGCAAATACAAGCTGGAAATGGGACGTAAACCAGTAAGGCCACATTGTCAGCTGCCCCCCAGGGTTGCCCTCCTCCATGCACGTGTAGCTGGCAAAGAAACTCTTACAGAGACATGCATAAAAGAGTGGGCAGAAGACCCCTCTTCTTGTTCTTCTTGTTACCACATTCCTCATTTTCAGTTTTACTTACGATTGAGTGAGTGCTCCTCCAATGTTTGGATATATAAGACTTCATTGTTCCATACAGTGATAGCCGATGTATCAAACCTATTATTTTTTTGCCTTGCAATTCCAGCTTGGAGACTTCTGTTTACCTTAATGAATTTTGTTTGCATAGTTGACTGGCATCAGGTTAAGCAGGTATTGAAAAGTGTATAACGACCTAATCAACTGTTAACAAGTATAGAAGCCCTGATAAGGAACAGTCTGATACCCGTTCATGATGAGATTCTTTCTGATAAAGGGAAAAAGAGAAGTGTAGGACCAACTTATGCATAAATTGGTCACATTTTCACACCTAGCCCCAATTATTTAAAAAGGGTTTAACATTATATTTATATTGATAAGCTTAACAATGTTGAACCACGACTCTGGGATGATCTGCTACAATTCACATCCAAAGTAACCAGAAGGAATAACTGGAAACCCTCCAGCATTTCAAGAAATAGAAGCAGCTTTGAAAAAAGATGAAAACTGCCGTACAAGGTCTGGCTTCTGCTGAAATTACAACATAAATTCTGAATGAAGGATGGCCAAGAATAATTTAACAATTACAAATTCCCCTCTAAAGACAGAGGGAATGCTACAAGATTAGAGAAATTGAGTCATCCCAAACGTCTCCAAAGGAAAAAAGATATTGTAATGACTACAGGATGACTGGGACATTTGATAGACTGTATCACTGATTGATTGGTTGCGGGTTTTAGCTGAATAATCAGGTGTATGCTATGAATATTAATAGTTGGCTATATAAATAGAGAAGATACTTGCCAAACAATTATGGAAATCCTTATACTTATCAGCAATGTGTAAGTTAACCTTAAGGTATATTAGGCTGTCTCTAACGGGCTACAATCATTTTGACATCTTCTCCAAGGCAAGAGGAACCATAAATGCCTAACTGATTTCCTGTACAGGCCACGCCAGCAAGGACAGCCTGTCACGTGCAAGTATCTCAAACAATCAGAAACTAAATATCAATCCTTACCCTCCACACACTTTAGCCAATTCGATTGTGATTCCTTCTACGAACTATTTCTGTTTTCAAGAAACAATTCAGACAGTGAGGAGGAAGCTCTCCCCTGAGTACTGCCTACTGGCTGCAGAGAGACCAAGGTGAAGCCACATACAGGCTTTAAAAATATATTATAAAGGAAGGTAGGTAACAACACCACCTACAAAACAAGGCTGTATCTGAGGAGATGCATGGTGAACATACCCCTTCTCCAAAACTCAACACAGAAGTACAGGTGCCAGCAGCCTGGGTGGTAGCACCCTAGGTCTTATGGCAACAGTATACACAGGGAAGAGTACATGTTGTCGCCATCGCCTTCTCTTTTCCATCTCCAGCCACTGTGAGGACAGCCCATGATGCTGTCCTCATTCTTCACTCATCTCCATCCCATCTTCAGCTCCTCCCCATCCCCTCCCTCCTACAGGAGTGGTATGACCAAAGTTAACCCTGGACTGACATTCTTACCCAGCAAAATTTAACTTTGCGTATGTGGCTGAGGAGCCTTGAGTTGTCACAGGTCAGGTCTTTGCATGTAAATGAGAGGTTTTTTGGTCCATGACAGATCTAGAACAATAAAATGAACTGCAACCAAGTGAAGACAATCTTTTCTCCCCAAACTATTGGTAAACTGGAAGACTAGAAAAGATATCCTTTGAGGATGAAGACATTTTCTTGTTTCAAGCCATATTTTCATTTAGATTAAAAGTAAATGATAAAATCAAGACTAAACATGAAATTGAATGAAAATTCAGAACAAAGACAAGTGAAATAAAACTATGTTTCTGTTTCAAAAACATCAGGATGAAACACTATGAATAAAAACAGTGAAATGTCAAACTTGGAAAACACTGGGGTGAAACACTCAAGATTTTCTGGATGTTTTTATTACCTTTCTTCCTCTCTGTGAGCAACTTTGTTCAGCCAAGAAGAATTTAAAAATATTTTAGCACTACTGATTCTTTGTTTCTCACACACACAAAGATAACAAAAGATAAAAATTAAAAGTTTTGCTCTGCTCTTCTTGTAAACCAGCACGTAGGCACTTACACAGCTGATCTAGAGAGGTGTTAAACACTCGCATCAGCTGTTGATGACAAATATGAAATTAGATCACATCTTTGGAGACATGCTGATGACAATGCTAAGTCCCATCCTGAAGCAAGCTGCAGGGGTGTCTGCTATGCTATTGCTTCCCCCCACTAGAAAACAGTAAGTCCTAATCAAATCCATGTAGTTTCTTGGGTGCACATAGCAATAGTGTCAAAAAATGCCCTTTCCAGCATGCACTTGTTGACATGAGCAACACCAGTCATCTCTGCTGGCTCTCCCCCAGCTCCCTGGGTGGTGAGGTGTGTGGAGTATTTTGCTACCATGGCCCTCGCCTAGTTTTGGAAACCTCTCAAACTCCTAAAGGAGCTTTGTACAGCATCCATAGCTGATACTC
Source organism: Anser brachyrhynchus (assembly GCF_964034855.1). Taxonomy (NCBI): domain Eukaryota; kingdom Metazoa; phylum Chordata; class Aves; order Anseriformes; family Anatidae; genus Anser; species Anser brachyrhynchus. The sequence goes on along the minus strand of NC_137707.1, from coordinate 21,052,913 downwards.
CAGCCTTGTTTTAGCTCTTTTAGGGGGCAGGTCCCCACTTCTGCCAGTCTGTAAAGTTGGGTTTGTAATTGCCAAAATCTGCCTGCTAAGTCCAAGCCAAGCCCAATTTCTCATGAAAACCAGGTCATCCCTTCTATATATGCCTATATATATATAAGGTATATATAGAAGGTATATATAGAAGGGATGACCTATATATATATATACACTGAGATATATAGAGATACCTGACTGCCCAAGTGCTTGTATGTTCATAAACAATGCCATTGCACTTCAAAACTACAGTGCCAACACCTTGTTTCTATGGGATTTTCAGGGGTGTGCACATGTGCTACAGAGTGGGATGGGAAGAGAGTCAATAATTCATCATGGCCTTCAACAGGGTACTCCTTATAGGACCTCTACAGTACATCACTGACGTTTATTAACAGATTCTTAGAAGAATCTCCTTGAAAAGTACAAAGACAGTAGTATTACTGTCCCATTTTAAAGACGAAACCTGAGGTGGGTATTTAAAGATACGTGCTACTGCACTGAGGCATTGCACAAACTAGCAGAGAGAGACTCCAAATGATTTTTCACTCCCATGGTAAAACTGTACTGGAGTGCATTTCTACAAGAATTTTCACTCACAGCTGGCAGGAAGGAACAACAAAGGTGTACCCCATGTAGTCTATGTGAAATTAGTCAGAAATTTTCATTTTGTAGACTTTGGCAGCAGGTGGGTGCAATATCCCTTCAGAAAAACAAAACCAACCAACCAAACAAACAAAAAAAAACCAACCAACCAACCAAACAAAAAAACCACCACCACCAAAAACAAACAAACAAACAAAAAATTAAGAAACCCCACCATCGTCACAAAAACAGACTATTTTAAATGCCACCCTGGCCAGATGGAAAGAAACCTGAAAAAGTAACTGAGCACAATACTGCAAACTTTTTAGGGTTGTAGCTCTTTGCTTTGAAGGTGGTGCTGCCCCTCTCCAGCCTTGGATAATGCTAAGTCCCAGAAGCAATCTGTCATCTCCGAGAAATACCACTGCATTATATTTATACTTTTCCTTTTTAATTGTTCTTTTTCCCATGGATCTACAGATGGAACTATGCCACTTGGGTCAGAGCTGTATAGATTTTAAAATACTAACAATCCTTGCAATCAGGAAACAGAGACCTGCGCAATGCAATGGGAAGGACAGTGATCAGTATTCATACATACTCACATATTCACAGGAACATTAGTACGTAACTCTACAGCATCTAAAATCTTCCACGTCTCTTAGTCACTGATGTCCTAAATATTGACAAGTGTCCATCACAGCCAAAGCTGCACAGGCTTTCTTCAGGCCAGCCAAGGGCAGGGTGTCAGCCAGGACCATTGTGGTCCTCTCAGATACAGTGCAGGTCCTCCCCCACGTCCCCAGAGAGAAAAAAATAAAACGCAGTATTTAAACATTTCTGTCAGCCTTTGAAAAACAAAAACATGGCACTGCACTGTCTGGATCTCAGCAGGAATAAATCCAGTGGAGATGCAGTACCAAAAAATCTAAGTTTTCAATAGGTAAGATCCAAGTAACTTTTTTCCCCCCTTTTTCTTTTTTTTTTTTCCTTTATTATGTCATTATTAAATACAGCATATAAAAATTTCAAGTGAAGACAAACTTTGTCCTTGTAGTTTCTGTATGGCAATGCTGTACATTATTATTTCCTACACTTGCAAAAGACTTGTTGGATCTCTGAATAATCCAAAAATACAAAGTAGGGCAAGACATTCCTGCAGTTCATCTTCACAAAACATGATGTCACTTATGTACAGGCTCTTAATCCTATTCCTCCTCCTATTTTCCTTTCAAATGTGTGTTTTGTATGGAGTTATCCATCAGACAGCACATTGTCAGTGAGATGTGTCTTTGCTGTGTGTGTATTGTGATAAAATGAACCTAATGCATATGTAAATTTGCCTTCTCAGGAAAAGTGTGCGGAAATACATTTGACTTGAAATCTCTCACAGCAGAAAGATTTAAGAAGGGTAGAGATGAAAATTTCCCCCATCTTGAGACTGAAGTGGGAGCCCTTGAGATCTGAAGAAACCCAGTCCCTGCGAAGAAACCCCGATGGTCGGGGTACCCTTTTGGCCCAGACAATGCAGTGCCCCTGGCTCTCCCACCACTCCCTTGCATCCATTGCAGAGCCCGGAGCTGGCAAGGCAAGGGCCCTTGCCCAGCACGCCAGTGCCGATGGCCCTGTCTGGAAGGGCAGGTGATGGAGCAGCGAAGCCGGGACTGCGAGCAGGGGGAGAGCAGTGCCCTGGGGCAATGGCCCTGTAACCTTGTCAGAGCACTGGGCAGCCTCGCTAATAAAACGGCGCAGACGGCCACTGGACACCACTTGCCAAGCATTGTGCTGTTAGGGACTGGCAAAGTGTGGTCATGGAGACCTCACTGTGAAAAAAGCATGAACAGATCCTGATCACGGGAACGTGGATTTAGCTCTTTAATTGATTTTTTTTTTTTCACTCCGAAGGTAAAACCCATCAGCTCTTTTGAATGGACTCTTAAATATAAGCATTTACAATAATTTGTATGAAAAACAATTTGAGGAAAGGATTTAAAGATATCATCTAGCAAATTGCTTTGTTGACAACAGATAGATATTAAGTGCAGTTTATCCTGGCCGTAATTAGGCACCACTTTCCCAGCTTTGTGATCGTAACTTTTTTTTTTAATCATTTTTTAAAGAGTTTACAAAAACACCGTAACATTAACAGGCACCTTTTGAAAAGACGAAAAACAGGCATATAAGGACATTAATGAAAAGTTCATTTTAAATAAATAAATAAGCATCTCTCTCACAAATAACTAATGCTTACTCAAAATAAAATGTGAAATGCCAATGTGAAAGCAAGCCAGCAAAGTTATTACTGATGGACAAGTACATATGTGTATGCAACTTGTCGTCTGTATGAACAAAATTTGCAGGTATAAGGATCCATAACATGGGAACAAATTTCCTTTTTATACAATTACTTACCTGCTGTTCTTTTTTTAAAAAGTAAAGTATTTAGCCCAAAATTTCAGGAGTCAGACTTGATGATCCTTGTGGGTCCCTTCCAACGTCGGATATCCTGTGATTCTGTGATTGAAAATCCAAGTTTACATTATATATCTTAGATGTTATAGACTACATATAAAAAGAAAGGCTTTCTGTTCTGTAACACTGTTTTTAGGATCAGCTGATGGCTTTGTGTAAATCTACAGGCTTTGAAAGGATGGAGGCTATCCTTAACAGAAGAAAAGTGAAAACCAAAGCTGTCTGTTTATAAAGTATTTTTATGAGAGCACAAACGTCTCTTTGGTTGGAAAGTGGAAAATATAAATATGAGACCTTTGTGATCTGAAAATATGGTAGTTTTTAAGCTGCACCTTTTAAAAGAATATTTCAAAAGATGAAAACCTGCTGCTGTGTCTTGCTGTTTAAAGTAACAAGGTACATCCTTCTTTACAGCAAGTAATATGCTAAATCACTTGTACCACATCTCTCTTAGAGTATGCTGAGCCGAAGTTCAGTGAAAGGCTTTGTTTTGGTTTCTAAGTGTTTTCTTGTTTATTTGAAATGGCAGTATTTACATCACATAGCTTATTAACTCTAATCACCCAGTTCAGTAATTAAAAAAAGACAGGATTGTCTACTGACATTGATCACAATGCAAAAAGCCATAGTGAAAAGAGTCTAATGAAATATTTTTGTAAATTGAAAAAAAAAAAAAAAGGTAGTTAAGCAAAGCTGGGAGATCAGAGACTTTGCTAGAACATTGACAAATGTATTAATGCTTTTGCAGCTTTCATATTATTTCATGTGAGAGTACATGAGATTAAAAAATATATTAAAAATTTTGAGTATAAAAACCACTCACCATTTTATATAAGGAGTTGAAAAAGAAAAGGCAATATGATCCACTTGCTGAAAACTCAGTGAGTGATGGTCTAAAATTTATCTGCAGGAAAAGGTGACTTTCCTTCATTCAAAGGAACTTCTTTTCCTTTTAGTCGTAACCATCTGTTGATCATTTCATTTTATGAGATTATTTTTGAAATAGAAACACTATACATTATGACTTTTTCTCCACATATAGTATTGTTCAAATTTAAAAAGACACTACATTTGATAACTAACACTTAATACTTACTGCTCTTTACAAAATATTCTTGGCAGAAGGTTAGAAACTGACATTTCCAGTTGAAAATAATGCACTGTCAAATAAGAAAACTGCAGGCTGTGATTTTTAACACATGTATCTATTATTTTAAACATGAAACATTGCATCAATTTGACATTAATTTATATAATAGGGACAGAAAAGGATAATGCAATTTTCAGGGGCTATCTACATTTAATTAACTAGCAGCAGTCGCCTGTAACAAAAAGAAAACTGCTACAAAAAATAAAGCCTGTTTGTACACCTTCTATCATGCATTATTGAAACACACAATGTCATTATATGAAATAATAAGTGTTTAAATAGAGGCAGCAACTAATAAATAAAGACACAAAACTTTCATAAAAGTTTGTAAATACAGTATCGTATGGAAATTCTGATGCACATTAGCTCTCATATGCACTGTAAAATGTTTTATTATGAAAAAAGTGGGTAAGATACTTATCTTTTAAATTGGAGTTTAATATTTTATTAGTGCCAGGCACATAATTCTCATCAAATGGCAGGAAACTCTTTTTTTTTTTTTTTTTTTTGTATGGATATAAATGTCTAGAGTTTAATATTTCAAAGATAAGTACCTACTACTGCATCTATCACACTGCAACTTAATGGAATTTACTTTTTCTTAAATATTTATACTGTATGTGTGTTTGGTTGTCAAATGATTGTATAGCTACTGAGGCAGAACTGATAAGCTGGGCAACAACCTTGTGAATTATTATTTTGTAAATTTCAAATGTTTTAAATCTTGAACACGATACGTAAATACAAGCTTTAGAGAATTTTCAAACGTGCAGTTTTATTGGAAAAACAGTATTCTATAATTGACGAGCAAACTAAAAGTTCTGCTAAGTGAGCCCTAGATTAAAGAAATCATCTGACTTTCCCAAAACAAATTACATTTAAAGAAAAATAGAATGACATTAGTGAGAAATATTTCCTGAGAATCCAAAATACACAGTAGTGAACAAATTAAACTGAGACCAGTCTCTGATATTTCCAGTGTAATGTACGGAGAGCATCATTCAGGCTCTGCAATACTGCAAACTATTTCATCAGTTCTGAGAAATGCTTTCTGATCCATGCTGATACAATTACCTAGCCTTTATTGGCAATTTAGACCTGCTTTTAGGGACATTTTAGAGCAAATGATGTTTTCTTGATATTTTAAAAAACGCAGCACTATTTGCTATACCTTTGGGATAAGGTAGAAATGGAGTTAGAGGCTCATTAAATATCTGATTGGTACAATGTGGTTTTTGTTACTGTGGACTAAACTACCAAAAATGAAGATATGTTCCTGGAGGTTCTGCTCCCCCTTGCAATCAAATGATATTTTTATTTGGAATATTTCTGTAAAATATCAGCTGGCCTTTACTACTACTGTACTACATACGAGAGTCCTAAAATCTGCATATTAATTGACGGATGTTGAAACTTACCTAGTAAATTTTTAATATGAGCACATGTGAAGGGCATACCACATCTTCCTTTGTTCCTATAAAAATGTGATGTCCAGACTATGACCAAGTGAGCTTGAATTCCTTTTGATGTTTCTGCAAGAAAAAAGTGAAGCAGTTACAGTTTAGCTAGAAAAACTAAAACAAGATGCTTGCTTTTATTTTTTTTTATTTTTTTTTTATAGGGATTTAACTGAAGTGACATCTGAAACTAGAGAACAATCTACTGAACAACACAAAGCTCAAAAACTCCTACCAGCTTGTCTTGCAACTGGAATAGCTTTAACCTAGAGACTTAAAGACAGCTATGGTAGCCTTAAATTTTAGGATTTCATACAAAACCTGCATTCCTAAGCACTGGCAAAGCACTTAAATTAGGTCCTCTTGTCCCAATTACTTAAAATAGTGTATACAGTCAAAAGTAGTCTTAAAAAAATATCAAAAAAAGTCAACCAATCTATATTTTCAACTGGTTTCAATTTTTCCTCTGCTTCTGGAAAATTCACGTGAGTATTTCTGAGCTCACTATATTACACAGCTATTTTTATGCCATTTTGGTCTGAGTAAATAACATACAAGCAAGTGTGATAAGTCAGGAACATACCATTGTGATAAATAAAAGCCGATAATTTAAAACTCTTTTAGCTAGAAGTGAGATGCCTTGTGAGAATATTAGTGTGGTAAATAAAATCTGCTAATTTAAATCTTTTAAAATAATGCTTCCTGCTGTTAGCATCCAACACACAATGTAGCATGACGATTATTCAGCAGCCCTATAGAGGGGATGATAACATCACTGTCACTGTTACAGGAGGAAACTTTTGTAGTACAAGTTTCTCAAAGGAGATGGATCAAACCTTGCAAATGCTTACATAATTGACACGTATAAGCAATTTGGTATAAACAAACATATAAACTTTACTTTTAAAGCACAGATGTTTTAGCTCTTTCAGTCTGAATGGTTAATGGACAGGCACGGATATTATCTGAAATTCATGTATTCTGAAGTCAAATACTCGTCAACCAGATGAAGAAAGATTTTGAAGCCCCAGTTTTGGAAAATTGTAGCCATCAGATATTACCCTTCCACTCTGAGTTTCACAGTTAGCAAATTTCTGTTCTCCTTTAAAAGAAAGAAAGAAAGAAAAAAAAGCAGGAACAACAAGCAAACTCATAGATACAAGTGTATTGTGTATTTCATGCTCCATGTATGTTACCCATACTACCAGGAATGAAATTAGAGGCACAGTCTTACAAAATAATAGCAGATACCTGGGAAAAATAGCAGCAGCTGAACATACCAATTATGTTGCAGAGCTCAGAACTTGGTAGTAGAGGGTCTGCAGGACACCATTTGGGCAAAGGACAAAAATCTCCACTGTTTTGAGAGGAGGGAGGTGGAGAACAAAGTCCATATCCAGTGCAGCAGGTCCTGGAACTGCCACAGGGGATGGGAGTGGCTCCCAGTTAGAGAGGTCACAAGTCTGAGGAAATTTCACAGAGGCTGCACTGGGAAGGTGAAATGAGCTGCAAAGCGCAGTATGGGATGCACAATGCTCCTATGACCAGACACAAAAGAGATCTATTTGTTTCCCTGTGCATTTAAGTAAAGGACATTCAGAGGAGCAATTCCACAGTGACAAATCACAAGCATTAACAGTGCCTCTGAAAAGCACAGAAATTCTCCTGCACTGGGCTACTGAAGAGGATGGGAGGACCTGTGAGCATTACATCGCTCCTTCCTTTGAGGAGCATACAAATATTGTAGCCATATCTGAGGGCCACACCGTTCCCAGCAGCATCCTGGTAGGTCAGAAACACCAGTGCCATGATCAAGCAGCCAGCTCTGCATAGATATTAGACCACTGCCACAGCAAAGTTTGACACAGTTTGGAAAAAAAAAGAAAAAAAAAAAAAAAAGAATAATTGTTGCAATGCCATACGGCATCTGTATTAACATGAGCAAGTTATTTTGGTAGGGATTCAATTTCATAAATGTGGCTTCAAAGGCTGTTCCATAAGCACTATAATGTGTTTTTTTTCCTTCTCACCAAAATGATTAAAAACTTTACGATATGTTCAGCACAGTACTTAAGTATTTGTTTTGTTAATTTCTTAAAACAAATTGGATTCCCAGTAAATACAAAACTTGGACAGCTGCATTAAGCAAGCAGTGGGGAAGCAATCTCATAATGATTATCATGCAGAAGTGCACTACAGAAGAATTCCCAGAATTTCATCCAAACTGTTATTTGTTCTATTATAAACCTTCTATAAAACCCAATATAAAAATTCCTGAAGGAAGGGAGAGCATTTCTAAATATTTGCAAATACCTTCCAATGATTAAAGAAGTGTGTGAAGGATGAGATGTTACCAAACAGCAGAATTAGGAGATATGGTCTCTCTCCTTATTTTATCACCTTGCGGGGGAATCAGAGCAGTTGTAACCATTTTCCTTCCAGCTGGTAGTCAGGGGTTGGACAGGCCAGCTTGTGACAAACAAACCCCGTACAACAGTCCACTCGCTCGTCACAGGTTCCTGTGTGAGCTGACTCCATGCATGACACAATCTCTGTGGAGCTTGACTCCATGGTATGCCTTATCTACACAGTGAGGCTCTGGGATTCCAGACAGCAGCATGCACTGGGTGAGAATACCAGAAGTGGTAGTCTGGTGGTTTCAAAGAGTTACAACACATTAAAAAAGTGAAATTCAATACCAGCCCTTTGTGCCTGGGATTTTGCAAAAGTTTTTTTTGTGAACTTCTGTATCAAAATTTGCTTATCCATGGCCTGAGGGCAGGAGAAGACAGGGGTGGCTAAAGTGTCAGATGTTCTCACCAGACATACAGAAACCAATGTACAGCCCCTGTGTTGCCCCAACTGCCATGCATCTGTACAGGGAACTCCTCACCTGTTGTCTCTCATCTTTTGTATGGACTGTGTCTTTCAGAAAGAAAATAGCTTTGCACAGCAATTTTCATAACACTTCAAGGGGACTCAGCAAGCTTTCTGCAGTGATATATGAATGCACTCCCCTTGCTACTGCCATAAGGGAGGTCAGCGAGGAAATATCCCATACAACTGATTGCGTTAGAACAACCACAACTCTAATTATCATTTATTTAACCTTGGAAAAAAATCCCACTGTAAAGCAGAATAATAAAAAAAAAAGCCTTAAAAATAAAATCTGTCATCCCATGGAGCAGCCCTTTGCGGATTTAACAGCTAAGGCAGACTCCCAGGAAGCAGGGGTTTGGGATCCTTCCAAACGAAAAGATTCAGCCAAAAAATTGAAATCTCTCTTCTGTGAGTAACTAATTAGACTTTGACAAGTCTTATAGCCATTAACATCCCTCCACAGGCTTCCTCAGGACATGTTTGTACATGCAATGCTATTTTGGAGAGCTCCGCAGCCCCTGGGAAAGAAGGGCTGCGTCCAGGCAGGGCCTGGCCAGGCCTTGGGCTGCGTGAAGCCAGTGCTCAGGAAGCGGCCTCCCAGCAGAGCTGCTTGGCTTGGGCACAATGCTGTGCTGACACTTCTCCATGGACAGGGATATCTCAGTGATTTTTGCACCTTGTTTCTTTAGATTTTTGCTCTCACTGCTCAGCCTTGAACAGTCCTATTTAGCCCAGGTAGGGCTTGATCTGAAGTGGATCCATTTCTCCTTGTTGCTTGTGCTCTCTGCAGTGGTCACTGCCAAACGGACTCCTTAGGAACCAAACAGTGTCCAGTGCTGACAGACCCTTACCTCTTTGCAGGCCGAAAGGGGAGTCCACAATCCACCATCCAACAGCTTCACAAACCTATCAGCCTTTTAGCACCCAGCTGACACAGGAAGATGCAACTGTCAGCCCACTCACCATTTAATGGTAGCTCATCTTCTGTGGAGGCTGGTTCTGGACCTCATACTCTTCCCTTGAGGACTGAAGAGCATGAACCACCAGATTGGTATGATATCTGATCACAGTCAGTAGCAGAGGTAACTGTCAGGAGGACATGGTGACATCCTGCAAGCCCCACGTTATGCTCATGAGTAGACCCTATAAAATATAGTCCCATAGGTATGTAAAGTTACAGACAGAACAGAAGAAATTCTCATTTCTTGCAGTGTAGTAAAACATGCCCTTTTTTATGCAGCAAAGGCTTCAGAAACTAATGACTTTCCACACTTCTTGGCCTAGGGGAGCAAAGCGGAAATGATGCAACTTTCTTCATTTCAGTAACAACAAAAGTTACACTGCAGTAAAATGGAAATACTAGGCAGGTTAATCCAAACCATAACTCAGTACTTTCTCAAAAGTAGTAGAATTTACCTATTCACTGCCTTATTTTTCATTTTTATTTTTTCACTATATAACCACCTTAAAAAAAAAAAAAGTGTACTTTTCACTGCTGGATCCCTAAGTACCACCTGTCTTCTGCATATCTATTTTTAAGACAGTAAATGCTGCAGACTGAAATTGTCCATACTGTTTGCAACCCACAGCACTGAGTCAATTGCCAAGACTAACCAAATAAATGAACAAACAATAATGATTTTAGTGATACTAGCTCATATTTACACTGAACTATTATTTCAAATGATGTTTGCTACTATACCACTATGGATTTATACACATTATAACATGCAATAAAAACTAATGTCAAAGAATAAAGGGACACACAGTAGAGATGATACATTTTTCCACCTGAGTAAAATGTCTCCAGACTTGCTATTGGTAAAGTGAAAACTGTGCAAAGTAATACAATAAATGAAAATGAAATGGGAAAATCTCTTTCATTTGTGTCTTCCCTCTATCAATGAAGTTTTCCTGCTGTTTGGCGATATATTAACCATGAGGGAAAACTGATCTTTTGTTTGAAATAGAAAGGAAGGAAAAACAACCATTAACACAAAATGACAACAGTTTTAATCTCCAAAATATACTGAAAATACAAACAAATATTTTGCATGATTTATAAGAAATACATATCTAATATAAGAAATACATATGTAGCAGAAGAAGGTATAAAATAGATGAATACTCCACAAGGCACTTCTTTTCTGTGGAAGTGCAGTGCCAGATGACTGTTCACGCTTTCTTCATCTAGAATGCTTTCTTTCCATGGAGTCATAGCCACCTAGTATTTTACATTCCTTGCACTGCATCAGGGTTATGGTACTATGTTACAAAGTTATTCAGAAACCTGATTGGCCATGTTCCTGCAATACATTTTCCTAACCCCAAGATAAAGATCCATGCATCTCTTTACCCTTTAAACAAAAAAAGCTATTGTAATAGCATGTAGTGTGATGCATGGCATGAATACCAAAACATGTACATGCACTGCTAAACTGTTTAAGTATGGAAGAAGTAGTGTCTAATAGCATCAGGAAATTGAAATTTAAAAATTTTTCTCACTCACTTATTTGATGAGAACTGGGCTGCTGACAGGTGAAGCAGAAAGTCATTTTTCAAGTTAAATGCCAAGTGGTTATATAGCATAATATTCAGTCAAAATTAACCACCTCACTGCTGCATTGACATACAGCATATTTAATGGCAACTGTTTCTGCAGAGAAAACTATAGACCTTGGGGAGTTCTAAGAAAATGGAAAGAAATTCTTGCTAATACTTCAGTTACTTGCTTGAAACAAAGAATGATAGTGTACCCTAAGTCATGGCAGATAGAACAAAACATAACAATTTGTCAAAATTATAAATATAATATTTTAGAATATTTAACACTTTAATATTTAAAGATTTCATGTTTAAGTAATCAAATGTGCCAAACTAGCCTATAAACCAGGTTGGATCCACAGCACAGTTTAGGCAGAGAAGAAGGGCTTTTTGATGCATTTCCAAAAGTTCTTCCTAGCACCTCAAGTGCAATCTCAGGGCCCTCGTCCTGCAAAAACAACACCCATGAGGTTTTTGGACTCATTATCACCTCTGAGGACTTTACAAAGCTCAGCTTCAAGGCTACAGATTGAAAGTGAAAATCTCTCTGCAGGGAGCTTTGCTTCGATCTTCTGGATTTAATCTGAACTTAATCTTTAAAGCACAAACCAGTAAGATATATTTTGCTTTCTGAATGCCTTTTGGAGTTATGGCGAGTTTAATGCATAACGTAGCTGGCCCTTAGCCCTGAAGCAGATGCTTCCATTTTGGGATTGCTTTTTAACTGTTTTGTTCATTTGTTTTCCTCCTCCTTTTTTCAAAATATAGTACTAATTTAATGCAAAAACTTACTGGGATAGGCTACAAGGAACTACATTTCTTCTTATTATGCCAAAAAAAAAATAAATAAATCCTGACCCATACAAGGAAAGCTTTATTGCCCAAATAATCAGAATATATAAAAAGTAATTCAGAGATAAAGGGTGCATACTGTTTCAAAGAGAGGACTGTAAATAGAATCTTAAAATGAGAATAAACTCCTAAGTGTAATAGCAAAACAGAGGGAATGCCAGGCAGTAGCACACTAAAAAATGCATTTAGTTTTTCTAGCCTTTCCTCATAAAAATTTACACTACATGTGGTAAAATTAGAAAGGAGGAGAGCAAAGAAGAAACCAAGAAAATTAGCTTTGGTAATATTTCTGTCTTTTCAGGAACGTTTAGGCTGAATTTGGAAGGATTTTTATCCCGTGTCACGAAGGGGCTGGCAGGGACCCCAGCTCACCCTTCTACAACAGCCACTATGAACAGGGACTGGGGCAAGCTCCCAGCAGGGGGGAACTGGTCAGTGGGGGAAGGGGTGGATATAGCACGTGGGTTTTGGGTATTGCTTGTCTTCAAACAGAAGGATTGACAGACTCATGGCAGGTAGGCTGCTGGGAGACTGAGGGAGAATTTGAATTTTCTTGAGAATAAGCAGAGCAGAGGAAAAAATCTAAATCAGCAATCTAACCCAAAGAAAGTCCTCTGAAAGAAATACAGAGAAACTCTTAAGGCCAAAGATCTGCCTGTCCTTTCTCATCAGTAAAGTCAGGCTTCATAAATGAGTATATTATGAAAGGAGATTATTAACGAGAAAAGCATAGATGGCTTTTTGTATATATCAAAATTCTTTCTTCTGCCTTGATAGGATCAAGCAAATAATTCCTCAGAAAGTCACAAAGCTATTCAACAGGTGAATAGCTGCCAAGATAATTTCAAAACTCTACATTATGGTCCATCATGTAACTCATGTTTGCTCAGTAAATATTATTCTCTTGGGACATCTCATGCAGAGAAACAGATGCCAGTTGATGACCCAACCTTTTCCTGGTCTTTCACTCTTGTTTATGTACAAGAAATACACGTAGATATTTATAAATAGAAATTACTCAAATCTCACCAGTGTGATGTTTCCTTATGTTCTGCTCCTCTTCCGTGCAATATATCTGAGGTTTTACTGGTTGAACTCCAGGGCAGGGGGGGAAAGAAAAATTGTAGTTAACGTGTATGAAACTATCTTGAGGATTTATTGGGTATGGGAAGAGTAAAAACCATAGATTTGTATAATTTTTACTAGAAAAAAAAAAAAAAGATGTATTGAGCTGGCAGCAGCAGTAAGGTGAAAGAAAATCGTGAAATTCTTCATAGTATTATATGAAAATTGTCAAAGTGTTGGGATGCCCTAATCATCCATGAGCCAGCTGAAAATAAAGTGTATTTATACTGAAATTTTTCAGCATCTTTGGACAGTAGCTTAGTTTTGTTATAAGCTGTAATGTTCCACAAAATACTGTTTATTTTATCTTGCCATAGAATATAGTAATAAAAGAATTGTAAATGTGTCTTATTTATCAATGTGTCTGCATGTCTGGGTTATCACAGGAGACATGGGTTGTTTTTCCTTGAAGTAACTGAAATGTCTGGTGGTTACTTTAGATGAAGACAGGAGCAGCAAAAAGCACTACAGAGAGATTCCTCCTGGTCATTGAATCTGAAGCTTCTTACCAATTATATCTTATACACAGTTATTAGAATATGGTTTAAGGGGGTTTGTGACAAAACGCAAATACATCTGAAATGCACATCATTAGCAGTACCCAGTAATGCTGTATTACATGCTGGAATTTATGTAATAAAAATGTTAAACAGCCGGTGATTGTATTTGTTTACAGGATCTAAAGATGGGAATTGGGATGAACCCACGAGTAACTTGCCTTGGAGGAGTCTGCTCTAACTGGATATGGATGGATTGGAAGTGGAAGAAGAGACTGATTCAAAGTGACTGTAAAACATTACTCACTTATATTATTACTTGGAGTATATCAACTATCACGAGTAAGTTTCTTCATGGTCAATCAATATCACACTTGTATTAAAATATTTTGTAATGTGAATCATGGAACCTGCTCTTGCAGAAAAGGTGGGAGAAAAGGAAAGAAAGCACAGAGGGGAGAAAAAAAAACAACACAATAATCTCTTTCTCCACAGAGCAGGAGTGGAGACAGCCAAACCATCAGCCACACTGATCATAGGACCCACCCAAATGGGGCCAGCACCATGCAGAAGTGGTCCCCACACTCTGCCATGTCCCAGAGTTTGCTCCGGTGCACCAAGGGGCAACTTCACATGTTGGAGGCACCCTCATTGCAGAGAGACTACAGACACCCACAGCTCCGATTCTTAGCCTTGTCACTGACTGCTTGTTCTTCCCTCATGTCTTACCCACCACAGATGGACAACTGTGGTCCTAACGCTTTAGAACTCCACTCCATTAGTGGCCCTGACTTGCACACATTATTTCCACTGCTGTATTTGTAAGCGAGAACTCTCAAGATTTCCGTATCATTGCTATTTCAGTTAAGCAGCTCAAAGTTACTTCACAGGAGTTTGTATTAAATTCTGTGGCATGAATGCCTGTGTGTGGATATATGGATGCATGTGCGTATGAAGAATTTCTGCAGAACGTTTAGCACTCATTAAAATCAATTATCTCTTAAGATTGAAAAATATAACTCCAGAGATTAAAAACAGGAAAAGACTCTAAAATGACAAAATCTGAAAACTAGAGAGAGAGATGCATAATAGCAACACAGACACATTTTTCCTCCTAGAAAGCAGGGGTCAAACTTTTGGATGCATGGCAGGATTTAGTAGTAAGTTCTGAAAAACATATTCATTCAGCAATAGCTAATGCCTTAATTTACTTTCAATGTACTTTAAGACAGTGAAATCTGTATTTTAAGATTTGATAAAAAGCTAAAATGAGCAGAATTTCTGTTAAAATTGGCAAGATGCATTAGCGTGACCACTAAGTGAATGGCACTTCTCAAAATAAACTCGCAATTCTATTAATTCAGTATATATATATATACATATGATTTTTGCTACCTGACTACAGACACAAAGGTTGATGTTAATGCCTGACCTTTTATTTAGTCTTTGAAACGCTCTTGTTGGGTAAGATGGTTATTTCCCCGTGCTAATTATATCATGGTCTATAAATAATTTAAATCAATACAAAACTAACAGTACATAAAAAGTCGTACTACTAGGCCTTCAATATCACATTTTTTTCCTTGTCATTAAAGTCTATAGATACAGAAGCAGTAAGTTACTCTCAAGAATTTGTAAATGTAAATGCCAAAGTTGAATTTACAACCATAGCTGTGTCCCTCATGCTGTCATATATCACTGATGTACAAGTCTATCAATATATATGATTATTACTTCTAGTTCAGTGGGTTGCTTTAAAGATATAGAGGACCTTTATATCAATCACTTCTTCAAAAATGAGACTTTCTGTGCTGTAGGTCTTGTGCTGACCTTTCAAAAGAGTGACTATTACCCATAAAGAGCTTGATCAAGAAAACTCTTACTAATGCTTTTTTTTTTTTTTAAACTGTAACTTAAGTAAACCACCAGCAAAAATCTACTGATTAGCTTCTCTCTTCCTCTCTACACCATGAAAATATACTGATTAGCTTCACCACGCATCCTATTCCAAATAACGCTGCTGTCAGCTTTGATATAAGACTTCCACATCATTGACATGCAAGGCATGCTCTTGTCTTGGATTTTTTTATTTTTTATTTTTAATTATGATACCTGGGTAGATGCATAGAAATATGAAGCATTCAAAAGAAAAAAAAAAAAAGAAAAAAAGAAAACCTTACTGCCAAACTGGGCAATAGTAAAAGGTTTTCTTCTCCCTGGAAAATACTTCCATGTTGTTCCTGGCTTATGCTTAAATGAAAGGAATGGGTCAGGGATAACACAAAGTAATTTAAAGGACTTACACTGCAATACATAGGATTGCCCACAGCTACACCTTGCAATCACCCAGTTCATATTTTAGGTCCTGACATAAGAGTTCATAGTATTTTACAATTCTATGTTCCATGTCAGTGGCTGACTGTGGAGTTGAATATCAGTCCTATTTAAATCTGCAAGAAAATAGCTGCAGGTGACATAACCTTTCATGTAGTACCACTGAGTACATATACAAATAATTGAGGCTCTTGACCCTGTCTACGCACATACAACTGTAAGTACAAACTTGACATTTTGATACTGCTTGTAGCCTTTCCCGTTGTTATTTTCCGTTTCAATAATCCATTGCAGGTAGAAAAATGAAAGAAGGAAGCATGAATGATTAATGCTGTCAAGCTAAAATAATGTATTTAGAAAAATCTATAAATCTGTTATTTGTGGCATTTTAAAACTAAACACGACACTTTGGTGCCACTCAGCCTATTTTACAGCAGACAAATGTAAACGTTTTGCAGCAACAATGGCAGCATAACCCTTTGAACACTGGGTTTGGCACCAAAAGTTAAGGGGATCGTCTGTAAACTTCAGTGTACAAATGAATATTAAAGATATACGAATATTCATATAATGCTATTAATATTTAATATATATGTATGATGCAAAGAGAATGTGAATAAACCACCCTTCTTATACAGCCTTCCTGCTTTCATTTTCCTGGCTGTGCCCACATGTGCACCATGCGTTCACTTCTGTTATTTTTTCCAGCATTCCTCTGTTAGCAGAAGGATGTCTGGGTCAGGTTATACTCTCTTAAAATATTTAGTGCACCTTCCTGTCAGACAGGGGACGCTGCCACTTCAGACCACTTAGGTTCATCTAGATATATTTCTGTGTATTTAGTGGTTACCATTAAAATATCAGCCATTGATGGCACAGCTGAATGCCTGATGACAGATCCTGGATAACCAGAATTTTTAATTTTCCATAGAGAACTTCAATATTACTGTTAATTGCGATGGAAGGACGGGTGCCACGTTGTGCCCCCTTGCCACACAAAGCCTGCTGCCAAAATCTCCAGCCCGGTGCTTGTTCCACCCACTCACCCACCCACCCCGCAAGTCCTCGCTGTGTGCAGTGCTTCTGAGGCTGCTGCTGGCCAGAGGCTGGCAGCACCCCTCACAGGGGGCTGGGAGCAGGGGTCCCAGGGGTGTCGTGAGCACACCATCAGCTATCGATGTCACCTGTGTTGGGGATAAGATCTTTGCAGAACTGTATATATGCTAAAATTATATCAGCACCCCAATCAGCACTTCTGTTGCTTTCTTTCACCTCCAAAATAACAGTCAGGCAATCAATGCAAATGTTAGCGTATAAACAAGATACTCTCTTTTAAAATCGTGAGGGGCCGTTTGTGCTAACAAAATGTTTTCTCACTGTGAAGACAAGAGTGTACAACAAAGCTGCAGCTATCTGTTAAAACGTCTTGGAGATTTTGCATTTGTTAGGTGCTCTAGCAAGCCATTTAAAATTAAAGTTAATTAAATTAATGTGATATTAGCCCAATTGTTTCACTTGATAAATCTGTAGAACTCAAACTACGAAGCTCAAGTTTCAGGAGATAAGTGAATTAACAACACATGTAAATGATCAGAGCTGTTCACAGATTCAAAAAATAATTAAAGCAGATCTCTAGCTTGCAGCAAGTTTCACCTGAAGTCACAGCAACTGAAGTGCTTTAAGATGCTGCCTATCGCTGGATATCCATACTGCCCTCAAAGTATAATTTCACAATTTTAAGACAAGAGTTAAGTATTCTCAAATTTGTTTCCTTAATTGCTATATCTCACCTAGGCTGAGACCTCTTACCTACTAGATGCTGCTCTCTGGAACAAGTAGCTTTGCAACTGGTTTCTCCAGTCAAATGCCTGAAGAATTGACAATCACTGTCTCACTGAATTCAAAAGTTAGACTCCTACCTAAGTCATGCCACTGAACCACTGACAGGAAAGCAAACATCTTTGAACATCAAAATAAATAAGTAAATAAAAACAAAAACATTTATATTGCAGAAAAAAAAACTTTAAGAAATGCAAATACATATTGATGATGGAAGAAATCAGTTTCCTATATAAGCAAGCTTATATCATGGACTTTTAAATTTTTCCTTTAAAAAAAAAAAACAAAAAAAACCACCACAATTCCTAGTGAGTCTCACTGTCTTCTGCTGGAAGAGCCACATTGCCCAGGACAGGTTGCTCTCCATACTGCTGTTAGTATGTTCAGCTGCTATTTAACTTCTCAGGCCAGCAAGTGAAACCCCGAATAACAATTGCCACATATATGGATAAAAGCAACAAATGCAAAGCTATTTGAGTTAAGTTTGTAACGGCAGTCAATTGGAATGCATCTGAACTGCAGAAACTTGCTTAAAGATGCTCATGTCACACAGCCAATGGCGTATAATAATTTAAAATTAACTAAACTCTTTTAGTATAAAATGTAATGGCTCTGTCAGAACCAAAGTGCAGAATGCTAATTTAGGATTTTAAATAATAATTCTGAATAAATGGAAATGTCATTAAAAGGAAGGTTTTTTATTTTTTTATTTTAAGTGCATAAAGGGACACCTTGAATTAATATAAGCCATTAAAGACACTCCTAGAGCAAGCAAAGACTTACAAATGTCAAAACCCTGAGTGAGCTAGAAAGAATTTAGCTCACAATTGAAATATTCTGGGTCATAAACATGAACATGTTCATATTGAAAATACTGTAAAACTCATATGTATATTTTGCCAATCCTGGAGGTCACAGGCAAGAATCCACGTTTCTGCAAGTAATATTTTTTGGAAGCTAAGGCCCCTTCTGCACATTACTTGCCATCACCACTGGGCACCCTCCATCTCTTCTCCACGCTCATGCTTGTGGATTTTCAACATGAATCTCACAAGCAGCTCACTCCCTTCCTCACCAGCAACAGTGAAAACAGGCATTGGCAGGAATTTTGGTCAAAACATTATTTTTTTTTGTCCCATCAGGAACAAAGTGCAAATCCTGTGTGCTCTACAGGGTGAGGAATCCCCATGCAGGGCTAGCTGACAGCAGCACATGCTGATCTCTGACTTCTGCCTTTGCATCCAATGTACCTGAGAACCACAGTGCTACATCCACTCTGCTCCACTCCTAACCCTTCCCACAGGTTCTCTCTCAGGTCTTCCTGGTCTGTGTTCCCACAGTGCCAGGATCCAGGAATACTGACTCTACAGTGCCATGCACAAATATTTTTAATAATCTTAGCGTATGTCAATGTACACACAGTTGCAGACTACAGATTGCTTTCCCCATAGCAAACTGCTATGGCACCCCTTTATTTCTGGCATCAGCTAATGAGCTTCTTCACATCATGTGGTGACAAGAAATGCAAAGGCATTTGAAGTGAAAACCTGGAGGACATGAAGAGGGCCTCCTTCTGCCATACCAACGTTTTCCTGTTAAAACAGAAAGGAATTGCTTCTTTACTAAATGAGAGGTATGAACTTACCTTGTGCCACATCCAAAGGATTCACTTCTGAATTTCATCCATTCCAAAGAAGGAATAATATTCAGCATTTGTGTACAGCAGTGCATTTTAAGTGCAAGTTCAAGCCCACGGTATGGCACAGCATGCATGGATCTGCTGGACTGAAAGACAGCAGGAAACAAATGCACCCATCTGGCCACATAAATCAATCACTGAAATCTGAAGATACATCCACAGAAGGGAAGAAACGATTAATAGATCTGTGATGTGTAAATTATTTAACTCTAAAATCACACTAAAAATGGCTTTTTTTTTTTTTTGAGAATGCAGTGTCAAGGACATAGAATCACAGAATCATCTAGGTTGGAAGAGACCTCCAAGATAACCGAGTCCAACCTCTGACCGAACACTAACAAGTCCTCCACTAAACCATATCACTAAGCTCTACATCTAAACGTCTTTTAAAGACCTCCAGGGATGGTGACTCAACCACTTCCCTGGGCAGTCCATTCCAATGCCTAACAACCCTTTCCGTAAAGAAGTTCTTCCTAATATCCAACCTAAACCTCCCCTGGCGCAACTTTAGCCCATTCCCCCTCGTCCTGTCACCAGGCACGTGGGAGAATAGACCAACCCCCACCTTGCTACAGACTCCTTCAAGGTACCTGTAGAGTGTGATAAGGTCTCCCCTGAGCCTCCTCTTCTCCAGGCTGAACAATCCCAGCTCCCTCAGCTGCTCCTCATAAGAATTGTTCTCCAGACCCCTCACCTGCTTCGTTGCCCTTCTCTGGACTCTCTCGAGCACCTCCATGTCCTTCTTGTAGCAAGGGGCCCAAAACTGAACACAGTACTCGAGGTGCGGCCTCACCAGAGCCGAGTACAGGGGGACAATCACTTCCTTAGCCCACTGTTTCTTATGCAAGCCAGGATGCTGTTGGCCTTCTTGGCCACCTGAGCACACTGCTGGCTCATATTCAGCCGACTATCAACCAATACTCCCAGGTCCTTCTCGGCCAGGCAGCTTTCTAACCACTCCTCTCCCAGCCTGTAGCTCTGCTTGGGGTTGTTGTGCCCCAGGTGCAGGACCTGGCACTTGGCCTTGTTGAACCTCATACAGTTGGCCTCAGCCCATCGGTCCAGCCTACCCAGATCCTCCTGCAGAGCCTTCCTACCCTCAAGCAGATCGACACACGCACCTAACTTGGTGTCGTCTGCAAACTTATTGAGGGTGCACTTGATCCCCTCATCCAGGTCATCGATAAAGATATTAAAGAGGACTGGCCCCAGTACTGAGCCCTGGGGGACTCCACTAGTGACCGGCCTCCAACTGGATTTAACTCCATTCACCACATCTCTTTGGGCCTGGCTACCCAGCCAGTTTCTAACCCAACGAACTGTACACCAGTCCAAGCCAAGAGCAACCGGTTTCTCGAGGAGAATGCTGTGGGAAACGGTGTCAAAAGCCTTACTGAAGTCAAGGTAGACCACATCCACAGCCTTTCCCTCATCCACCCAGCGTGTCACTTGGTCATAGAAGGAGATCAGGTTTGTCAAGCAGGACCTGCCTTTCACAAACCCATGCTGACTGGGCCTCATCGCCTGCTTGCCCTACAAGTGCCGCGTGATGACACTCAAGATAATCTGCTCCATGAGCTTCCCTGGCACTGAGGTCAAACTAACAGGCCTATAGTGCCCCAGGTCAACCTTCGGCCCTTCTTGTAGATGGGTGTCACATTTGCTAGCCACCAGTCGACTGGGACCTCCCCTGATAGCCAGGACTGCTGATAAATGATGGAAAGCGGCTTGGTCAGCTCTTCCGCCAGTTCTCGCAGTACCCTCGGGTGGATCCCATCCGGCCCCATCAACTTGCATACATCTAAGTGCGGTAGCAGGTCACCAACCATTTCCTCGTGGATTGTGAGGGCCACATCCTGCTCCTCATCCCATTCCACCAGCTCAGGGTACTGGGCATCTAGAGAACAATTGGTCTTGCCGCTAAAGACTGAGGCAAAGAAGGCATTAAGCACCTCAGCCTTTTCCTCATCTCTTGTCACTAAGTTTCCCCCCGCATCCAGTAAAGGATGGAGATTCTCCTTAGTCCTCCTTTTCGTGTTGATGTATTTATTAAAACATTTTCTGTTACCTTTAACAGCAGTACTTTGCAATAGTGAGAGCCTTCTAAATCTGTCAGAAGAGGCAGGTTAGATTAAAAGCGTACAATGAGCGTGAAGGCACCAGCTGGACTGGTGGCAGTTAGCACATTTATGTCACTCCTCCCTGTGGCTTTCAGGTGGTGTGCCACTCAGCTCTGAACACTGAGGCACACAGCCCCCACCTGCAAGCCTCCACCATGTCTTGGTTTAAGCGATTCCCTGCCATTATAAGTGATGTAACTTTTGCTCTTCATCTACTTCTCTCCGTAGGTACACCTACAAGTACACCACTGACGCTGGGAAGGTGGTGGCTCATACCCACGGTGCAGCAAGTTGGCAAGAAGGTGACAGATTCAGCCTTTCTCACTAGATATTTGGCCTTCACAATGCTTATGTGGCACAACGCAGCCCCAAGACACCCCAGCCAGATGCGAGGGCAGCACCTGAAGCCCCTGAGGATGCTCAGCTCTCCCTGCCAGCCAGAGTGGTGTCCTGCCTCTCTGCTGAGACTGATGATGTCACTGCAGGGTGAAACACGGCATCTGCAGGAACCCCAAAGGCTGTGCTGGCACCACAGGATTAAATATGCAAGTTACATTTAACATGGGCAGGAAACCTCACAAATATTTGAGTAAGCAGGCAACATACTCTGCACAGAGCTGTCTATCAGAGTTCAGCATCCTTTGCTACCTAATCCCAAGCTGGTTTTCTGGCACAGGCTCATGTCTGGGGTAAATCCTTCTGAAAGCAGACTGATAAATTGAGGTGATGGAGGAGTCACTCCTGGAGCCGGTCACAATCTCCCTGCTGACTCTGCGTGGCACCTGGGACTCTTCTGCACTTTATGTCTATTGACTCACCTTAGACAAGTGTTATACTCCATCTATTCCCCAGTATATTTTGTCATTAAAAATGCAGTATATTGGCTGACCACGGCTAGGGGTCCAAGTGTCAGTTCCTTGGAAGCTGCCTGCCTCAGAGACAAGCTGGGCTCTCACTATCTACTTGCTTAAAAGAGATTTGACATTCAGCCCATAGCACTGTGAGACACTGTCTCACAGCTTTTGGGTTGTATTTTGAACACTTTGCATATTTTTTTCTCTTAGATGCACTTTTTCCTGCCAACAATGTGCTGATGCCTTTACAAGCATCTTTGTGGGTCACTTGGGAAGGAGCACAACCACATACCAGAACATGGATGCAGCTGAATCCTTTGGTACCGTTAACAAGTTTTGCCATGCCACAAAAGTAGTAATTGTCTCCACAACATTTCAGGCCCAGAAACAGCCATCCACATTGAAAAGAGCCCTTCTTACCAAAGGAAAAACCTTGAAAACCCCGTCTTTTTTAATTGTCTGACATAAAGCTCACCCCTATCTCTATCAGCATTGCAATAAATAAATGATTACAGCCAAAGTACTGCCACTATTGTTATTAGCAGCCTGCAAGCCGAAGTTGAATCAGAGGAATACTGAAGAATGAAAAACTTCTGCTGCTCATTGCTATTTCCAGGTAGACCGATGCCCCTCAAGAACGTGTTACATACTCACCAGCACAACATCTCCAGCCTAGGGCTCCTATCACCGTGGGCATCCGATTTACAATCACCGCAACTTTTTTTTTTTTTGTCTTCCTTTATTTGCTGACTTCTGCAAACCTTTGGGAGGAGAAATGAAGACTATTATAGCAGCTTTTAAATTGACTCTTATATTAAGAATGTTATGTTTTTTATATCCTCTCTGAAAGGGTAATATGAAACTTATGAAATATTTACCAAGTGTGATGCATAAACAACAAATCACCTCTTTTCCATTAAATATTTTTGTGAAAGATATTTTTAATAAAATACTGCAGCTTGCAATTTAATTACAATGAGTAATTAAAACTTAGAGGATAATCATTTTTGGCAAAAAGTCAGGTTTTGTTAAAATTTTAAGATAGAAAAAAGATGCATATTACGACCATAATACTGTTAGTAATTAAGATAAATGCATCAATTATTAAAGATGCAAACATGTCAAGCAAGCATAACTAATTATTTGAGCATGTTAACAGTTGTTTAATGTTAACAAGCAGTGAATTATTAAAGACCCCATGTGTCACATTTTGGACTGCATAAAATATAATGTTCTGGAAGGGTTTATGATTTTCAGGTTTTGCTTAGATCTTTCCAGTCAGATAAGCAATAAATTTAAGATAAGTTGCATTTAAACTGTATTTCTAAAATAATTAGCTGTAATTGTGTAATGAAATGTTGTATTTCTCACTTTATGAAGACTTCCAAATTCAGTTAAAATGACCAAAATATATCAATAGGTGTTCCTATGCAGTAAATACACAATTTTTGTGAGTGTGCAATTTCTTCATTAAAAAGAGATATGGTATTTGGGAAGTTTAAACTGTCAGAGTAACAACTAAACTGAGATGAAAGAGTATGCTTTATGTGAGCTAAGACTTAGGTTGGTACCCAGTTCTGTGTTTCACTGTTCACACCGCGTCCTGCAAAGCAAAGCAGGTTCGTGCGTGCCTGAACCCAACTGTCTGCCTAGGAACTGTTGCTGGTCCTGGGGAGAGATGTGGCTTGTACTGGCTCTTGCTAGGTCCATGTGGGGTCCCTGACCTGCCACGCACATCAGCAGGCAGTTCGCGGCTGCTGTTTCTTTGAAGTCTTACAAAGGGGCCACAAAGCCTCTGCAACAGTCCCCTAGAAAATCCCAGTATCAGGGAAATCCCCAGCCCTCTCCTTTCTACAACAAAGTGCATGTAGCAAATTAACATAATTTTTTAAAGAAACCAGAAAGGGAGAAAAAAAAAAAAACTGTTTGCAAGTAGAACTAGATGCATACAAAAAAGAAATGAACTTCCAAGACAACATTGTGAAATGTTAAACTAATTTTCCCTACTTGTCTTCACACTATTAGGACCCCCCCCTTCAAGCCACCTCCTGGTTACTGTGCTGAGCTGGCTACTCTCCCATCTCGCAATACCTGCTAGTGACCTCACAATGCCTGACACAAGAATAAAAAACATCAAAATGGTTTAGAGTTACACAAACTTTCACTATAAATTTCACTATAAACCCTGAAACTTTTTTTTTTTTTTAAGACAAGCATAAAATTAGGTTTATTTCTTATGAGAAGGCTTTTTTGAGCTGGATGTGTTCTTCTAGCAGACTGAAAAGTAAAATCTTTACATCCAAGCATTAACTGTTAAAACCTGAATGTGGGTGAATCTCTAAAGGACCTAATTCAAATGGGAGGGAAGTTGCAGTCATATGACCAGTCATTTGAATTCCTGGACATTTACCGTGATATCTTGCAGCCCTAACTAATGGTGTTTGCAGGCAGACAGATGGCAGCCTGCCCATCCCAAGGGGTCTCAAAGCAGCTATACCCAGAGCCCAGCATCCCCTGAGCCTCAAATGATGCTACCTGGGGGCTCGGCACCTCTCATACCCTTGGCAGCTGCTGCAGTCCCACAGGCACAATCCCTCCTACCTTTGCACCACCTAAACAGTCTGGATTGCAACAGCATCTGCTAATCTAGATTATTTTGTCAGGATCAAACCACACAAGTCTTTACCTCTGCACCTTGCTCAGCTGGAGCCAGGATGTTGGCTGATGGCCTTGGAAGGCTGCAGGCTTTCACCAGCAATACACCAAGGTGGTGGCCCAATCGCCAGAACGGGTGCCTCGCTCCACCTCAGACATCTCTGGTTTGGATCTGTGGCAGGGGGAGGAGAGCCCTGGAAGCACCAAGGAAACGTTTGTTTGTTTTTGGCAACATATTAATACGAACTAATGTTTGCAAAGCTCTTTGATATCTTCAGATGAAAGATGCTCTGCACAAATATTAGGCTGTTAATTGGGTGGCTGGAAGGTGTGCAAACAGTGCAGACCCAGCGTAATACTTACAGCTCTTCACACTAATGCTTAAAATCTGCTCTGCCTTGAAGCTAGGCAGAAGTTTGAGCCACGTGGTAGGAAGACATGTCCAGCCTCCCAGCACCGATGACATAGGGTGGCTGCACCACCAGCGCTGGCCAAGGCCCCACGCAGAGTCTCAGGGCAGGGAGCAAAGCTGCTTTGCCACAGTCTGTTTTCTAATGAAAACAAACTGACATATCCCCTTCTCCCAAGAATAGCTAAAAGGCAACTGCCACAAAATGTAAATGGAATTCATAAAACCAAGCCATCACAAAAGCACAGAGGCATAGATGCTGGTAGAAAGATGCTGACAATGCTACGGGAATTCAGAAGAGCGGCACCTCGAGCCTAAGACAACAGTGGGGTTTCAGGTGCTGGAAGACAAGCATGTCTTTTGCAAATAATTTACTGCTCTCAAACACACACACAAAGGAAGTTTGGGGACCCTACTGGTCATCTTTTTAGTTTATCTTATTTAGTATTTTTCCCCCAATTTTTCTTCCCGTTTCTAGGTGACCTCCCTCCCGTGACAAGGTCTCCCCATTATGACAGTGAGCTCTGATGATAATGTAGGTAACATTCAGACTGAGACCAAGTGCAGCAGAAAGCTATATTTCACTCCTGACCTTCAGCTCCCCCTCTAGTGCAATGCACACATTATATTTC
The DNA here is from genome assembly GCF_964034855.1 of Anser brachyrhynchus. Classification (NCBI taxonomy): domain Eukaryota; kingdom Metazoa; phylum Chordata; class Aves; order Anseriformes; family Anatidae; genus Anser; species Anser brachyrhynchus. The sequence goes on along the minus strand of NC_137707.1, from coordinate 21,026,776 downwards.
CCTTCACTCAGAGCAGGACCAGTGAAACAGCACCAAATGAAATAAGTGACATTTCCTTAGCTAGATACTAGAGAAGAATAAAACAGTTTTGCCATTTCCACCGTGTGCGCGATACTTGTGGCACGACTTTGCTTAGCTGTGCTAGCTGCTCGGCTCGCTGCTTAGTGGGGCCGGGACAGGAGACGGAGACAGGCTCAGGGGAAGCTCCCAACACCACCCCACCAGGGCTCCCATCCATCTCTGCCGGTCCCAGCCAAAATAACAACCTCGATGCGCCTGAGGAGGTCCCAGTGCCGAGCTGCTCCACAGAGCCCCTGACCCAAAATCGCAGGTTTGCTCCTCTCCAGCACCAAATGACACACTGCACAGTAGCTCTGGCAGAGCTCCAGGTGCATCCCTTTATGTGTCAGGCCTGAATCTCGTCATATGTTATGGTAGAGCTGCATGTACAGTTCTTTCTTTACTTCCAAGGCAATTTTACCATCTGTTTCTATTATGGGAGTTTATGGCACAGAATACCTCAGACAGTACAGTATCTGTTTCTTTTCTCTGCTGCAGTTATGGTTGCCTTACTGCTTTATGAACAGAATGATAAAATTTAGAGCCTTCTTAATTCTCTCCTTTCCACCCCCATTTTTTTCATAGCACGTTGCAGAAATGGAAGGATTTTTTACAGTTCATATTATTATGATGAGAAGTGATTTGAAAGAAAGTATGGAATTTATCAGGAAATGGAAATGTGACTACAAGGCAGCTTTTAAAAATTCTTTAATCATATCATGATTAAGAAGGTTTTTATATTGTTACTTCTATGTTCTGAAGTATATAGAATTTTGTTATAATCTGATATTTGCCTTTTTCTTCCCTTTTTTTTTTTTTTCCCTCCTCCAAGAAAGATGAGCATCCTTGGCATACACGGTACCCCATTCACATCCTTTAAGATCCTGCATTAAAGCAGGGACTCCACAAGGAGAATGGCTCCATGGATTTTCATGAGTAATATTTCATAGTTATTTGCACCCCAAAATCTACACATTTACCTGAATCAGTGTGTCAATACACTCCTGTCCCCCATCACGTATTCTCTGAGAACTCTTCAGTCCTTATGGAGAACAATTATTTTGCTGCTGTAAACTCCCCCCCTGCCTTTTTTTTTTTTTTGTGACATGGAGAGCTATCATTTGTATGCAACAGCATTTTATTTTAACAACATTTAGATAGTGAATGTTTGTAATCACCCTCATTGTCTCTAGTCCACGAGAAGGTGAAGTTATTGCACATTTCTTTAAAGAATGAATGAATGTAGGCTTATGGGCAGAAGATTAGATAGGTATGAATTTGGCAAAGAAATCAAATATAGACACACAGAAATATCCTATTTGCCCATGGCTGGTTTGATCACATGGTGACCATCTGGAATTTAGATCAAGCCTTCAATAAAATACAAGGGACCACACTTCTGCGGCACTCTCAATGATAAATTAATATCTGAGCTGGAAGTACTACAAGAAAACAGTGATAAAGAAGACAAAAGCCACATCTCACATACTCCAATTGCACTCCATTTCCTGGTGTTTCTTCACTTCCCCCCCTTCCCCCGCCCATTAATATAAACATTATATGAGAAGTATAGTGAGAGCAATAAAAAATAAATGGCAATTAGAGCCAAGATCCAGAGCTAAGACAGGAGGAAAAAAGGAACAGAAACATTGGTCCTGATGGCCTTTTCCTGTTCCAATCTTTTTTAATGTTCTTCTGACCTTGATTAGATCTGCAACTTCTCATGTGAGGCTTTGAGATAAGTCCTATATTTAGATAAAAAAAAAAAAAAAGCAGTACCACAACCAAAGTGCAGAGCATGCAGGGATCCATACATATTTTGCCACATTTTCTGAATCCCACTATTGCTGCTTATTTGCCCTCTTGCTAGAAGCTGATTCACCGTATTACCTTTCAGAGACAACCTGCAAAACACCAGCCCTGGACCCTCTGAACCACTTCAGGAGGTCTCTGCTGTCCATGAACTGCTCGTGCCCCTGGCAGCATCCCTGTTTACAGCAGTACCTGGTCAGTACAGCGGCTGTGGTGAGGGATCTTAGCAAGTTGTATCTTACCGACTTCGAAGCCAAAGCATAAAGCTATTCCCCAAAATCAGAACCTGTACAGGCTCACTGTGGCAGCACTGCTGGAGGTGACAGCCCACCATTTTCCCGCTTGCATGGTCCCCCGTCATGGCATGATGCCAGGCACAGCCAACATTGTCCTCTCTTGTGGGCAGCACCACGCAGGCAAATACCTCTTGGGTCAGACCAGCAGGTTGGTTCAGCTGAAAACCAAGTCAAGAAAGAGTGAACACTTTAATTTTCAAGGCTCACCCTGCAGCCACACAACGGTAGCACAAAGGATGCCCTATAAGCAATCCTAACCTCCACTGTCTTAATAGGACAGCACCACAGTTCCTGGGCTTTCCTCCTCTTAAGAGATGGGAGGTTTTACACACAACCCACAGGTACCTCTTCAGTTCTTAGCCCATTAGTTCACACCTCATAGCAACTTCCCATCACCTTCCAGCCAAAACCATTTACGTGGTCCTTGAGAGCATGGGAGAGACCTCCCTCCTTGGCCTTCTTCCCAAGGGATGGAAAGCCACACACAGTGAAGGCCATTAAAAAGGGTGCAAAAATACAATGCCCACTTGCCACAGCTTCCAAAAGGCTCAATGCAGCTGTCTTGCATCAGGAGCCCTGGATACTCAGAGGGAAAGGTGGAAGTCAAACATAACAACCGTCATTGCCTTTTCCAGCAATACAGATCAGAACATGTTTCATTGCACCCTTCTGCAAAGCCACTAACAGGCATGGGACTGGCATCCCACCATGGCAGCCATTACAATGTTGGTTCAGAATTATAGATGCCCTACTTAAGCTTTTTCCTACTGAAAATGAAGAGACCTCACCTTTCATGGATGGTATGGATGCATATCAATTTGGCCCATGGAGGGAAAGCCAGGTCTCTTGTGACAGATAAGAAAATATAATACTGTCAGGGAAAAGGTTAAAAAAACATCTTCGGAAAAAAAATAAAAAATAAAAATGGAGAAATAAACAAAAAACCAGGGGTGCTTTGTGCGCCTCTTCAGCAAATAGAGTGCTCAAAGTACGTTTTAATTCAGAGGTAATGTTCGCCCTTCCTGTGAGTCTCCTTCAGCCCCTATCAGAGAATAGTAAGGAATCCCTCTGTGGTTACCAGCTCCTTCATGCTGTCAGAGAACAGATTTTAAGAATTAAACAGAAAAGATTAAAAAAAAAAATCCAACCACCTTTCATTGTCATTTGTATTTTAGGTTTTAAAGGAGTGTTTTTTGTTTGTTTGTTTTTTCTTGCTGCTCAGATCAATACATTATTTCAGTAATAGAAATACTAATGTCCTTAAATCTATATTTTTTCTGCAAATCACCAAAAAGTCTCTCCTGGATTAGGCCTCCCAACCAAATGATTTAGTTATGTGTCACAGGAGCCTCAGTCTCTCGTTTTTCTCTTTTCCTGGGCTGAAGGAAATGCTTATTGGTACTGTACTTTAAATCCCAGCCAATGGAAAGCAATGTTGCACCATTTATCTGCCCCAACACATTTTTATGTAAACTGCTGCAAAGGGAAGGGATTCACATGTGTTTTACAAACTCGGCTGAAGTATGAATAAAAGGCATCCAAGGTTCAAAGAGTTAAATTACCCAACGGCTTCCCTAGCCATGCTCGCCCCTCAGCCCGAGCCCCTCTTCCCTCTCAGGGCTGTGCTTGATTTATGGTGTGATCCATCCCTGTTGGGAGTTGACAGTGACTTTCATTTTCTAGTATTTTTTTTTCCTTCCACTGCCAAGGTCACAAGAGAGAGGGCCCTCCAAGTTTTCTGCATTCGTCCTCCTTCACCCTTCCACTGACTTGGCCTCATGAATCATCCCGTCTTCACATTGAACTCCTGATGCTTCTCTTCCACCAAACTGCCCGACTTCCGCAATTTTTCTTCATTCTCACTAACAATTTGGTAATGAAATATTGATTTTTAGTTAGATTCAAATAGATGTTATTAAGTTTGCATTGATAAATCGTTCTCTTTCTCAGGCTGGAAGTACCTCAGTCAAATTCTAACTGTGCTTTCATACCTGGTGATGTATTAATTTGACATATTTGTCACCCAAGCTGCCTGGCTCAGAGTTAGAGGAGGGTGCCTGTCCTAATTGCTGCTATTTCACAGAGAAGGGGTAATTCTAGCTGATTTCTTCCAAGGGTTTTAGCCCTAAAATAAGATCTACGTAATTATTTTCCTTTTTTTCTTTTTTTTTTTTTTTAAAAAAACAGGGGAAAACAAGCAAGCCAACATTGTTTTCCAGAAGGGTGGGGCAGGCATTCAAAAAAAAAAAAAACAGGCACTGGACAATTCATGTAAAATGTTTCCAGTTAATTTTTATAGTTAAAATAAATTAAATACCAGAAATTCTTGTCAATGATTCATTTTAACATTTCTCCATGATAAACACTGGACACAAAATTTCTAAAGATAAGCTAAAAAAAATCACTGCTCCCTTAACTGGTTAACCAGAGTGACCATGCCCTGCTTGCGCCTGCTGTAGTAACCCCTCAGTCAGAGTTGAAGGAGCCCTGCAGAAATGGGAGGCAGCAGAAACAGAGTTGGCATTGCATCATCTTTCCCCTACACAGGGGATAAGGTTCCCTGAGACTTCACTGAGGGCAAAAATTGTGATCACAGATAAAAATACAAATAAATTACACTGAAAAGAGACATGCACTTGCCCACTCTGAAATACCCAGGCCATGTTCCCTACCACTGTGCTGCTTCAAAAATAGCTGGTTCCAGCCCTTCAGCCTCCACAGCTGGCTGTGGCCAGAGGTGCCCGGTGGCACTGCACCTTCCACTGCTCCGGGAAAGGCTCACACAAATCCAGCTCAAATCTAGCTGGCAGATAGAGAGGCGATGATGCTCACATTTTTGTTTTAACTCTACGTATATCTCAAGTAACAATTAGTTTTAAATTACACACAACTCAGTTAAAAGTTTAAATGAAGGTTTGCAGCTGCATCCTGTGAAGGCTTGTGTTTTGACTGGGCTACAAACTGAGCTGCCTTTTTGCACATGTGAGCCTTCACCTGTAAAAATCGCACCTTCCCAGTGCCCCTGCAGCAGGTACCAAAACAGGTCCTTCGTACCACAGCAACAAAAATGAGTTCCACATTTACTGTGAAAGGATAAAGTACAAGTATATCTTACCCACTAAAATAAAACTACCTGAAAAATCACTCTCCAAAAATAAAAAAAATAAAAAAATCATTAGCAATATGCTAACACCTGTCCTCTCATGGAGTATCGAGCTCCAGTTTGCTGATTGATTTCAAGAGACAGGCATTGACGAATAAAGCCCAATTGCTTCCTATGCTCCTGTGTTACACCTTTTTATTTATAAGATAATTTAGTGTATAAGAGGAGGTTATTCTTGGAAATTAGCTTTCAAAAGGTCAAACACATTTAGCTGGTGCCAGCTGAAAGCTTAATTAAAAAAAAATTACAAAAGGAAATGTTTTTCAAAACAACAAAACTCTAATTTTGAGCAGCGGAAATATTTACTGCACAAGAATTTAAGTTTAGTGTCATGTTTTTCTTATTCCCCACGCTATGTGAAGAGAGGCAAATGCAACATTTTAGTGGCACTGGTGGCTGCTAACTCGATCCGTAGCTACCATTGCATTTCTTAAAATAAAACAAACTGGAAAAAAAGATATAGCAGCATAAAGCAACCTTCATTACCTCTCCACCACACAGATACAGTAATAAGACTGTTTAAATGAATCAGACAGCAGAAGGGATGCATAGATTTCTCTACTTATGTAAGTTCATTTGTTCTTCTCACATTCCTCCTCTAACATAATTCTAGGATTATTTAATGCAATAAGTAATTATCAATCTGCTTTGGAAAGCCATTACACATTTACATACTATTTGAAGCTGCTGTTACTTTTACTGTTTCTAATGCCAAAACGGCAATGTGAGGCAAGAGTCTCTCTAAGAGCAGGTTATAGTGAGTTCAGCATTCAGAATACCGTTCGTAGGGTACATATGGGAATGAGTCATTTCTGAGAAACATAAAACTCTGAGTTATCAAACCTTTCACTAGTCAATTATTTTTCTTTACTATGCTTGCTAGTAATGACAACTGTTGTGGGAAGCACACTCTGCAGTATTTTTCTACTAACCATTATTAATCTGGTGGAAAGCAAAACATACCTGGACTAGAGCATCCCATTTAGAATCAAAAAAAATGCATGACAATTTAGAAGGTAAAGCTAAAGTTCAGATAACCTCTGCAGCTCTTCCTTCCTTCTGGTGACAGGCAGGTACTACAGAACAAAGTGAAATCACCCACCACACAGTCCCGGTGAATTAAATAGTTGAGCAGAAGTGTGACAGACACCCTGCCAGAGCGTGCTACCAGCTCTGTTGGGAAAACAGGCACCTCAGGAATGAACACACCTACACATACAAGCAATATTGATTGTAATGACCTCTCGGGATGATCAAGTTCTAATAACATATGCTAAATATGGAATTAATGTTGGAGTATCGCAAAGTATTTAGGTGTAACTCCTGCCAGGTGAGTGGCTGGCTGCAGCATCACCATGCCAAGGACCATGGAAGAAAGGATTCTCTTCTAAAGGCTGCTCCCTGGAAGTGGGTGGCTCAGTTTAGCACAGGAGAGATGCTACCCTCTAGCACAGCAAGAGGCATCTGTCCAGACATCTTAGATAATGCAGTAGGAATTGAATCACCTACAGTGAAAAGGCCTCCCCTTTGCTTGTGTTTCCAGTATAGGCCTTTGATGGCCTGCCGTCAAGACGAGAGGAAGATGTTGCTGTCCACAAGGCTCCATGTCTTGCCGCAGAGCACAGACGTGCCCGTGAAGTCTTCTAGGAGAAATTCTTATGAATCCTGCTAGGTGAAAGTGACACATTGATAGTACTGCTGTGTTTCTTGATGCTGTGCCCCAGGGCTGGGTAGCAGACAGCCCTCTGTACATCATGGGTTGTAGAAAATACGTAGGGTTTCTGCAGACCAGGATGAAGGGTCTTTTCTTTGAGGTGTCTACTACAAGAAATATTAATAAAATAGGACCCAGGTCAGACTGTCTTGTACTCTATTCCTCATCTTAAAATATTTTGGGTTTGTTTCAGAAATTAATTAAAAATTGCTTACCATCATTTGTTAGGGACACTTTTCAAAGATGCAGCTGCTGAATGAACTGGAGATGAAATAAGGAAGCCGATAGCAGCATTATCCTGTGCCACCTTAGTGATGAAGAACACAGACTGGTCTAATTCCCAGTAAGAGAGAATATTAGTTTTCATTTTCCTGGCAGGTACTTCCACTTGTCTGCTTCAAGACAGGAGCTGAAAAGTCCCATAGCTTGGACCTTCCCTGTCCAAGGTCCACAAATCTTGTGTCTTTTCCTATACACACCCACACTCACAAATATGTAAATAAATAAAAAGATTTCCCTCTCTTCCTACTGCAATATCCCCCTGATTGAAATTGGAAAGAGGACACTTCATTTTTCTCTATTTTACACATTTAAAATGTGTTTGCTTTGTGAACATACTAACAGGTGTTCTGAATACAAAACGTACCAAAAAGGCTTGACTACAGTAAGTTTTCCTTTCCTTCTTTCAACTTCACTACCATTCCTTACAGCTTCTTTTTTTTTCTCCTGCTGCTGCATTTTCTTTATTAGTTCTGTCCATAAAATATGAATCCCAATTCCATGATCATCATAAAAATCATAAAATTCTATGCCTGCCATGAAAATATTACATAATTTATTTTTGTGTGAAGTACATATTAAATCTAAGTATTGGAATAGTATTTTGCCTCCTTGACATCAAGAACTTTAAAAGATGCAGAACTTCTACTCAATTGCTATCATGTTATGTTTCTTTCCTTATTTTAAAACAGATATTTCAGAAGCTATTTATAGATTGAGGTTAATATTCATATTGCCATATGCTGTACGGTATTTTCTCATATACTCTCTTCATTTTTATTTTATATGACATATGGTTGCTACATTATACACAACATTCTCCTAATGTATTGCATATGCATATAGAATTTAATACAATAGTGTGTATATACACCATGCATTTTACACTAAAAGATTGTGAACTAATATAGAAGATAGATCCTCAGCTGAGCTCACTGCTTGGTCTATTTAAGGAGAAAAGGTGTGCTCATAAATGTGCTAGAGTTCCCTGCTCTTGAGGCTGGTACAGGCCCATACCCAAAACACTGCAGGGACAAAAGAAAATGCCAGATAAACAGAGAAGCAGAGGTAACTTTTCTGGTGTCTGAGGATCTCTTCCCACCCAGAGATGGTCGCAGCGTCCTTCAGTAGCTTGGTTTGAGAGGTGGGCCTTAAACTCCCCATCAGCCTTAAGCATCCCACTGTTACAACCTGTGGGACACATTATCAAAAGGCAGGATTTTTCCCCTCTTGTGGACACCAGAAGTTTAAAACTGATTTTATTGCCTTCGGCTGATAGGCTCTTAATCTCACACCCTTAATGATTCCCATATGCAAGGTACTGTGACTAGATCTAAGCAAAATTATTCCACCAAAAGCCTTCTCTCCAGTTTAAAAAAAAAAAAAGACAAAAAAGGCAAAAAAAGAAAAAAAACAAAAAAGGCAAAAAAAGAAAAAAAAACAAACAACAACAAAAACGCAAATAAGCAAACAGGGAAACAACTAGCAAATTCAGTTCTACTTTACTGCACCATTTGCGATCGGAAAAGCACAGCAATATTAAAATAAGAACCTAAGAATATTGAAACATTTTTTAAAAAATTCAAACACTGTAGTTTTTCTTTCCATTTCCTTCCTTCCAATTTTGAAAGCTAAAAAAATAGAAAAAAAGAAAAGAAATATAAATTAACAGTCAAGTAAACGAGAAAAAAAAAAATTGCCTAAGCTATTTATCTACATTTAGTATTGCCAAGGAATGGAAATATCAGTTATTCACACAGCTCTAGTCATCATAGCACTCTGTAAAGATCAGTGGTCACAGATTACTAAGAATTAATAATTAGTTTTTCTTCTTTTTAAGCAGAAAGAAGTTCTCATCCTGATACTCAACAAGTACATAATGCTTTCAATTAAACCTGTCAAGGTTCAATATGTCTACAGTATCCTAATGACGAGACACTCAGCTTATTGAAAATTTTTTGTAGCTGTTTCCTAGGGCAGGGTTTTCACCACCGCTGGCTGTCCCGGCTTGCTGACACTTGGTGTTCATTTATCAGGCAAAGGCAGGGCTTGTTTTTGCAACAGAAGACTTTGGTCTGTGTTTATGAGAGATTAATTATGTGATCACAAAGTTAGCAGAGAGAAAGGTGTAGTGGAAGCCTGACTTGCACCAAACACTTCCTTGGGATTTTGTCAGCTTTTCAAGGGAAATGGGAATTTGCTGCTGCTAATTCACAACTCCATCCTGGTGTTGCTGGAGCATCTCATTCCCTTCCCCACTGGGCATCTGCCTTTGCCATTTCAATCCCACTCCTGCCAACTAATTAATATTAATAAAAAATGTTAATCATTATTAATATCAATAAATAACTATTAAGAGCACCTCATGCTGCTTTTGACAGATACTTACATTGCAAATATAAATGCTGACTTCACAGATCCAAAAGCCTCCGTCTTTGCCAAAGTCACCGCGGCAGCTCTTTTGGGGCTCATTCATTGGTTTCTGGTGATTTCTGTAGGAAAAAGGAGCACAGCTCATCTTTAGGGATACAGTTCAGCACCACATGATTCCATAGCCTTGTATGTGTCAAATCCCCAATTCAGTCAAAAAAACTTTTATAAAAGTGGAATTAAAAGTACTCATTCTAGAAAAACTTGACTTTTGTAGTTGAAAGGTTCCTGAAAGTCTATTGACCTCAGTGGACTATAGATTCCAGTCCGAGGACCTGGATTCAAAAAGACAGGCAACGAAAAAACATGTTTTCTTTCTATACAGATGATCCTTGTAAAAATAAATGATTGTAAAATATTTGCAATACCTCAAATGCATTCCCCACACATCCAAAATACATATATAATTAAGACATCTGATCTTCAGATGCCTTTTTTTTTTTTTTGTGTGTGTGTGTGTGTCTGTATGAAGCAATGAAGAAATGAGCAGATTTCTTCTAGAGTCCTAGGCTTTAACTACTGGAGCATGTACAGGCAACAGAAAGAAAAACCTGAACAAGATGCAGAAGACACGAAGAAGGATTTTTAAAGATTTAGGAAACAGAAAAATCCATCAAGAAAGATAAACAAACCTGATTAGGAAAAAAAGATTGTATGCTCCTATATATATACGGCTATATTGATGCTTATATATATATATAGGCATGTTAACGGGTGACTGGTTCTCCTAAGATTAAAGAAAATAACCTAAGGTTAAATCTCCTTTGAGTTCCTCTACTACCATCTACAAAACTGGAAACCTTTTTGCTGTGGCTCCAAGCAAAAAGCTGATAAGAGAATATTTTTGCAGTTAAATTCTCTCTTTTTCCACCAGCTCTTGAAGTCATGAGACAAATTCACTTGCCAGAAACTGACTGAGTACAGGGGATTTTTCCAAGTCTCTTTTCTGACCCAGATTTGCATCTTTGTGCTTTTTGAACAGATGGATAAGATGATCATTCTTTAAAGATCCTAACTTAACTGAAAATGTGTTTAGTGGTTCCCATGCAGGGAAATACAGTAAGACATTAAACCATGACACACCATTTGACACACACAACAACTTCAGGGAAAAGAGGCCAAAAATAAATAAATAAATAAATAAATAAATGGTACATCTCCCTTACCAAAGCAAAACCTGAATCTGAGTGATTAAAAAAAAAAAAAGGCAGTGAGGGAGGTACAAGAGCCCTAACTCCCCCCCCCGCCCCATGCTCCCACTATATCCTAGCGCAGCATGCTCCTAGCAGCCGCCCCCACCCTGATGCCCGTCTCCCAGCATTGACAAAATTAACACAGAAATGCAAAGATCACTATTAAAAAGATTGCAGAGCTCCATGGAAAAGGTAACGAGACACATTCTGCTAACTACTTACCCACAAATCACAAACGAACATGGCCAGGCTAAGTTAAAGTAAAAAAAAAAAAAAAAAAAAAAAAAAACAAGACAACAAAACCCAACTGAACTGTGATTTATAGTAAATCTCTAATGTTTTTATGGTTCTGAAACCAATAATGCAAGAAGAAGCAGCAGACAGTGAGCTCTTAGCACTAGTATTGACTTCAAGGTCAGTGGAGCACAGAAACCTATTGGTTACTGATAAAATGGCCTCTCCTCCACCCAGCTGCTTCTGGTTTTCAGCAGAGAACTTCTTGGAAACCTGCAGGTGTTTGATATTTTGTGGTACTTAGCTCCCCTACTATGGTTGATAGAATAATTACTTTGTTTAAACTTTTCAATCAACAGAATTTCTTCTTCCCTTGAGCCTGGAATTGCCTTATTTAGTGTCGAGACTAAAGAAAGCAGGTTAACAGCCTTTAGTTATTTGCATCAACGCAGAAGTCTTTTATTCTTGAATCAAAAAAGTATTTCTATTATTATTCTTTTAACTCATATGTAAGGATAACATGATTGTGTCTGTAAGTAAGTGCCACATTGAATTTAATCATGGTATTTATTTGCTTTGAATTATCCCGTATTAATTTTTTCTGTACTCTTAGGCATCAATAAAGTGGTTCTTACTATTACAGTAAATTAAATGCACTTTAAAAGATTATCTTTTACATTTGTCATAACAAGAATTTGCATTGATGCTTTTCTCTCTTTAAGTGGGTATAAAGAACTCGTATACATTTTCTAATTTTTTGTGTAGTATCTATTGCATGAAGACCAATTTCTTAACTAATCACAACTCATTAAAATCACAGATTATTCACGATAACACACAGAAGAAGACCTCTTGTATCAGGGACAGGAAAATAAAGATTTTTGGCTAAGAAGCATAACTTGCTTTTTGCTGTGAAATTAAGTATTCCAAAAAAAAACAAAAACTCTATGGTAAGCACCAAGCCTTGAGAAGAGGGCAGAAACCAAGCTAAAAGGAGCTGTGGGAAAGGTGGATACGAGCGGCACAGCTTCGAGCAGGCGAGCACAGCAGAGGTGGGATGGTGATGGCAGGGAGTTGCTGCCTGCCCTCTTCCCTCTCTCCCGACATGATTCCTGGTGATCCCTTACCACCAGTGGAAGGCACACGGCAGTCTCATAGCCGCCCTCATGTCACGTTGCCTAATGGCCACCGTGTGAGTCTTGTGTTTCCTGAAGCCGGTAGTCCCCTAGCAGAATATATAAACTGCACAAGAGCACTCTTCATGCAGATCTACATAAAGAGCCATTTAAATCTTAGTTGTTGAATACTGCATTCAGCCTGCCAGTTACTTGCCTTTTTTTGCTTCAGATATGTGGCATTTTCCACATGTTTAGCACTGAAGCAGACATTTGTTTGGACTATACGCCTCTGTGTACTTTTTTTAATGTAATAAAACTGACAGATGACTTCTTTTTGCAACAGGTTTGGTGGAAGAAAATGTTCTTTTTTTTTCTTGATGGCTGTTTAGACAGCAGTCTTAAAAAATGACTAGTCACTAAAATTCCTCATGCTCATTTCATATTGTGTTGATTCATATTAAATTCATGACAACAAAAAAGCAACTTGAGGCACTTTTGGAAATGACCACTCTTTAGTGCTTCTCTCCTCCAGGCTTGATAGGCCCAGAGTCCATAAAGCTGCCTGCTGTCTTGTGTCATGAAAAGAAACAGCTTTGCCTGGGAATGCCATTACTGTGTAATGAGGCATGCAGCAAAATATACCTTCAGCAGCCACTTGATGAAGGCTTGCTGACACACCAGACCAGACAGAAATGTTTTTTTGTGTGTTCTTCCTTATTTTGTCCATCAATCACATTATTAGTCAAAGCAGACAGCCCTGTCAGCTGGGCACAGATGCAGACTGGCAGGCGATCAGTGGACAGGTGTTAGAGCTCTCCCAGAACAAGATCTCGAAATGAGAAAAGGAGTGAAGACCTTGTTCCAAGGGCTGGAATGTCAATATATTAAAAATAAAAATTAAAAAAAAAAAAAAAGGAAAGAAACACCCATGAGGGGAAAAGTTCAGAGGGGGTGCTCAAAGCCACTCACTGCACAGAATCTTGGAGAAAAGTTGAAAGGAGCTGCCACTTTGCATTACATCCTCATTCCCGCCTGTATTAGCTGGTGTCGGCGGATAACAGCGACGTCCAGCATTTGCTGTTTTGAATAGAGTCTAAAGGACATTATGTAAACAGTATTGTACTTCAGTTTCATTAGGAAAATCCTCCATGGCACATGGATTTATTTGTCCGAGGCTTCTGTCATTAAGCTGAGACACTAATACCCACAACGAGCATATATACTTTCACTTTGATGTGCAAAATGGCAGAGGGCTACACAAGGGATCTCATTTTCATTATAAGAACCAAAAACACAGAGCAAGATACATCCAAAGCGCCCCTGGATGCAAGGAGTGCTAATCACGCAGAGGCAACCCAGTGCTTCCCACCTCCCCGCTCAGGCCAGCCCCTGCAGCTGGGGGGCCCTGACACTGAGAGCCCCCCTTACAGCGCCCAGGAAACACAGGTAGATCCTCTCCCCAGTCCATTCGCCCTACTGACCCCACAAAAGGCCACTTGGACACGCTCCACTAAGCGATTTGAACAGCGTCGTTTTCATCTCCCAGCCATTGCTTTTATTTCTGCAAACTGGAGCAACATTTTTGTGTAGGTACTTTAGAGCAAAGGGTGTTTCATTTCCTTCCCATCCTCTCAAGCTAGGATTTTGTCTGCAGTCACACTTTGAATTCTAGAAGGTTTTTAATAATGAGTCTGGCTGATATTGTTTCTGAACAGCTTTGCCTGCATCATGTGCTCTTTTCTGAGTAATATTTGAGATAATTCTCCAGCTTCTTGTCACCAAGCACATGATAAATCTCCAGCAGAATCTCATTGTTCTGAGTCATGTCGTTCTCCCAGACCTGGGCAAAATGGTGCTCTTGTGAGGTCCAAACCAAAATCCTGGAAATATAATTTTATCTATAATGTACTCCTCGCAGTCTTTCTATGGTTGATTTGGCCAAACGGAAAATAATAATAATAACAATAATATCTTTTTATTAATCACAGCTGAACCCAGCTCCATAGAAGCATACAGCAAATCCCCTGCTAAAATGAGTGGGAGAGAATGACCCTTTGGGAAGAGACTGTCAAACAAAGAGTGTCGCAAAGATCATAAAGAAAAAGGGCAAAGACATTTAGGATGAAAGCGTAGGATCTGAACAGCCCAAGCAGGGATAGATACCACCTCCAGCTGCAGTTGGGTTTAGTTTTATTTTTAGCAAGAAAGACAAGACCCTAGCATGCAATGATTTTGAACAAGAAATCAATTAGTGCTAATTCCCAGATAAGTGGAACCAACCAAAGAGCTAACAAGCTTCTCGCTGACAGAAAACAAGTTTGCCAAAACCATGTCACTTTTCAATTAAAAGAAATACATCAGATAAACTAGAAAACTTCCCCTTTAGAAACAGAGGTAAAGTGGTTTGGGGAAAGGGACAGCAATTCAACTGAAAAGGAGATGTACAATGCACAGCTGGAAACCCACAGTGATAATTAAGGTGTATAGGTAGGGTTACAGGATTTTTTTTTACTTTTGCCTCCTGCCCATTGCAGCTATCTTTAAAATCCTGCAATTACTTGAACCTTTGCTTTTTCCTCCAGGTCTCCACTGTTCCCTTTCTCACTTTGCCCCTTTGCTCATATTTATACTCCACTTCCTCTTCTGTATTTCAACCTCCAATCATCCATTAGCATATTATATAATTGCATTAGCTAACTTCTCCCTGTGCAAGTCAAAGAGTGACAAGATGCACAGCTCAAAACTTTATGCAATGGGATTGCTCTGAAAAGAAAAGGTTCTTGGTGAAATATCAAGATAACCTGAATTTTAACTTGCATCTTTGCTGTCTTTGGTCACTTGTTTTAGAAACTATTTTGAAAAAATAGAGGAAAAAAGGTCTATTCCACTTCAGTAAATAATAGGCCGAGGGGAGGGAGGAAAAAAGAAAGAGAAATTAGGATCACTGAAAGGTCAGGTGCCTCTAAACAGCACAAGGGAAAAGGAGCAGACTTTCAGATCTTTCCAAGATCTGACCTTTCTAAAGATGTGCTCAGCATGAAGGGGGCAATACATGATGCAGAGCCACGCTCTTACCTTTAAAGAAGAATTAATGCTAGATACGTCTCTGGAGATACAGTTAATCTAGCCAATCTTTAGAGGTCTCTGTTGTGCCAAACAGACCTAGGTGGGATACATTTATCTGGTGAAAGAAAATAGTGATGCTTCAAGGAAGGAGTATTGCTCTACCAGACTTCTTGATTTTATGAATAAGCTTGGCAAAATTGCCCTTCTCCTGGAGAATGGGGAGTAATGGACATTAGTAAATTAGCTTTATTTCTCAGCTGTTAACTGTGTGGACATTGGCTTCAGACCTCACGCGTGGTCCACAGTAATGAGGGGAGCAAAAAAAGTAAATGCAGCCCATGTGCTTATGCCTGCTGATGGCTAGACCTTCCTGCTCCTCTGGAAATGGGTAAATTTAAGTGAAGGGACCTCAGTTCTCACAAGAATGGAAGGGAAAAAAATAACATATGATCTTGATTCAACTGATGGAGACTTGGAGTTTATCACAGATTTCGTTTGTGAACAAATTACATTTCTCCCCCAGCCATCAAATGGAAATAATTTGAGGCTGGTTTGTGACTGAATGGATGTTAGTGACTGTGGATGCTCCTATGTGGTGGCAACAGGAATGGCACAAGGATATTGAGTAAATTCCTTATCCAACAGGTGAATTTGCTGAGATGTCAAGGTTTGCTTGGAGTTTTCAGGTTCATGCAACGCATACTCTTCACTGGTTACAATCTTTGGTGACTCCAGGTTGTCACTTCTTCCTGACTTTAGGACAAGCCCAGGCCTCACTGGGAGATGGCACCATGTGAAGTTATTCTGCAGAGAGGAGCATGAGAAGAGAACCAGGATCCATTCAAACAGCACATCATTTCAGCTATATTTGTGTTCCAGTGGCAGCACAGAAAAATCATATGACATCCCCTCACTTTTGCAGTCTGGATCCTGTCTCTGCAGCATTGTCATCAATCTCTTGTTCTACATTAGGCTCTTAGGTAGCCCATTGGGGCTGATTTGTCAATAATTTCAAAGCTTATTCAAACGTTCAAGCTTTATTGTGATTTTTAATGGACCATCTCCATGGAGCAATTTAGAAGTGTGGGAGAAGGAAGGTTATACAACACTGGAGAAGAGACGGAGAAGGATGGTGGTGGTGTTGCTGTAACATTGCATGCTGCCACAATTACACTTTATGTACCAGAGCCATCGTGCTAGATCCATGCGTATGTTAGATGTATCAATGCTTTCAAGGAAGACACAATAGTTACTATGATCCAGGACGAGGGAGAGCACAGAATTAATATAAAAGAGCAGTGCCAGCAGAAACACACCACCACCATACTGGAACTCAACAGTATTGGGTTGGCAGTAGTCTTATTAACTTGAGGACAGAGCTTGTCATTCTCAAACCTGTCTGTTAAATGAAAAGCATGAGATTCAGGAAAAAAGCCTGCAGTCAAAACCATCATTTAGCATGAACTTACCAAAGTCTTCTTGAAGTGTGGAAAAAATATTCACGACAAATAGCAAACTATTGGTGAGTACATCTCTCTGAGAGTCTTACCTCTTAAAAGCACTGAGAAATACCTAAATCTGCCCTGCCTCCAGACTAAAATTTCTACAAGAATTTGACCTAATTATTATGTCAACTCATCTGTTTGAAACCTGAAATAACTGCATTGAAGTTAATGAAATTAAGTCAATATAAATAAAAGGTGGTTTTGGCCCAATGGGACCCAAACTATCAAATGAAAAACATTTGGTTTAAAGACACCCAGCTGGGAGGGGACAGAGAAGAGCACAGAGCACAACCTGGCAGCATTCAGGAAGCAGGAGCAAAGTGAAGTGTCAGTTCCCTGTCTACCAAAGTTGCTTCAAAGTGGGAGTTTTGCCATAGCTCCTGGCCACACTAAAGGCAATGACAAAATTCTATCTGAATTCATCAGGCCCAGTGTTTCATATAAAGTGTCTTTTTTTTTTTTTTTTTAAGTTTTCTTAAGCTAGAATATTTCATCATTGGAGAGCTACTGGATATAACAACTATGCTGGAAGGAACTGCAAATTTTATCTAAACCATGCAATAACCTTTAGAAAAAATATATATTTTTTAAAAGTCCATATCTGTAAACTCAACATACCTGTCAACCAGATAGGTTATATTTCAGTCATCACAAAATATCAAGTAGATGCCAATCAAATGAGTCTTTAAAAAGAACTTCTATAGTAGAACCACTGAAAAGACATATGTAATTAGAACACAAACATATACTTATTTTATTGCATCTCATATTTTATTAAATCATATTCTAAATAATGATTTCAGAATTCTAAATATGAGCTGTAGGCAAGGGCCTGCCTGATGTCCCCTTTCCAAATAGACAAATACAATAACTTGCACATTCAAGATGGCAACATCCCACTGCTTGGAGAAGTTTTAACAGGAGAGAGCAACAAGGCAATATATTTTACAGTGACTATGCTAACAAAGTCTTAAACTTTACACTTACTGCATGTATCCCTTAACTGTGAATTATTTTTACCTTTCCTTGGGAAAGGACAACTCATGTGAGTAAAGGTGTCAGTAAAAGGGAAACTGTTATAGGTAAAGATTAAAGTTACAGATTATGTGTCTCATAATACAAAATTACTGTTATATATTTTGCTGTGGAATACTTTTTTTTTTTAAATACAAAAAACAAATCCTTACTAGTGCAAGGAGGAAAATTCTTCTAATCTCTAAAAATTTGAGAAACAAGCAATGTCTTGTCCAAAGCCATGAAGAACTCAAATGCATTCATGAACCAAAATGGGAAAAATAACCCAGTACAAAACAAATGAACTATTAATTATGAAACACTTTAATTCTGCTTCAATTCCTTTAGGTTTCTAAAGAAAACCCTTTTAACCTGAACTACAGGCTTGCAGATTGTTATTCAAACAAATTTCAGAAGTTTTCCCCTGATATTTAAGAGAGAAATAAATTGAAATGAACTTGTATCTATAAACAGGCTTGTTTTGATTAATCAGCATTTTCTGATGAAAAACATTTCATCAGCAAAGACCAAACCAGCTCTACAATTTAATTGCTACTTCACAACATGAAGAAATTTGTGATAGATCTTTCTTTTGTCATTAAAACAAATCACTGAAATTCAACTTGATTTAAAATGCATGCAGTAAAACTACAAATAATAATATTTATAAGGACTGACTTTATATCTCAAAGTTCTTTTTTTTTTTTTTTAGCATCACCTTTCTTCTTCCAAGCAGAAGAATAAAGATTAAAACAATCCAAAAATGCAATAAAACCAAAGTATTCTTTAATTACTTTCCTTAGAAAAAGCCAGAAACCAGAGACAGCTGCCTGAATTTTCAATTTTCAAGCCATTCCCTCTGGAACATGTGACTTTCAAACTGATTTCTGGTTTAAATAATCGGTAATAGATAATCTTGGAAAAAACCTCTTGGATGAAAAATGTGCAATGGCACCAAACACTGCTAGTTCTGATGCCAAAGCAAGTTCTCCATCCCATCTAGGTGATTTTATGATTCCTCCAAGTCCAGAAGGAGTGAATTTTTATCAAAACAACTTAGCACAGTCCATTTACTTACTAATGTCAATACTACTTTTTACCTCACTTTGTTCTTCTAATTTACAGAGTCAATTTAGTCAGGGTAGTTGTACTTGGACTTTTAAGTATTTTAAAAACACTGGGACAGCAAAGTGAGATCTATTACAGGTGTGGCAAGATAGAATGAGCTACAACACAATTACTACCATTGCTAGCAGCATTGTCATGTAGTTACAATTTAGCTTACATTATCTATAAAGGCTCAAACGACAAATAGAACAATGTACCACCTATAAATCTCCACACATCTTGTATTATTAGGAAAACTTCTTAAAATTCATACCTGATAAAGTAATAAACTTGCTTGATGCATAACGCCCCACATATCAACTGCTGAAATACAATGAGGGTAGTTAAAAGAATAAACCTGTTGAATAAATCTGCTAAGTAAAAATTTATCTCAATGTTATATATAATGAAACCCTTCTTAAACAAAAACCTGATAAAAAAATAAACCTCTTCAAAGATTAAATTTGCTGTGCTCTTGGGCTATACTTCTCTGCTGTATTTGGAGCTGCCAGACAACTTTCAACCTGTTTAATTTCAGCAGTCCTCTTTTCACAACAGTTTTTAGCTATACTGTTTCAATCACCCCATACTTGTAAAATCTATGAAGTGTCCTATGGTCTGAGTGCAATTTGATGGAACATTTTTGCCAATGAAGGTTAACAGATAAACTTTTACATTTTATCGTTCTTCTATTTATTTATTTATTTATTTATTTATTTAGATACAAATGCTTATCCAGATACGAGTAACAGTCACCCATTAGCTCATTATAAAGAAATGGAAGAGAGTAGAGATGCAAAAGAGATCTATGTTGCAGAAACACTGGAGAGTGCCCAGAGCAACTGCGCATTCCACCCCATACTGCCGAGAGAATATCTGCACAATCTGGCCCTGCTAGTAATGAAGTCCCAGAGGAATAAGGGAATGTGAAGAAGATTTTAGTATTTTGAAGAGGCAACCACCCCTCTGCAGCATTAACTGGTAAGATTGGATCTTACTCGTGAGATTCATGGTCTATTTGCTTGAACAAAGGCTCCTGGGTTTTGACCCTGACTCCATAAAACTACATTGTAGGCAGGCAGGATGCTTTTCTAAAAAACAAAACAAAACAAAACAAAAAAAACTATATCAAGCATCTGGAGTGTTCTTTAATAGTGAGTAATTATATTTCTTTTGTCAGGCAGCTGGCACCTTCTGCCTCCTGACACCCTCTAACATCACTCTTAGTTTGAAGGCCTTCATTAGCTCCCAGCACTCCTCCCACTGCTCTCCAGCTTTCTACCTCTGCACTTACCATCTGAGGAAAGCAAGTGAGCTGCCACTGCAAGGACCTGCCATCATCTGGAAGATGGTTTCAGCTTTCAAGAGCTGGTTTTGCACCAAGCAACCCTCTTTCAGCTAAGCGTTGGAAGAGTTAGAACAGGACTTAAATATCCATTGGTTATTTAATTCAGTTGTACAGCTAAAGCACAAAAATGCTCATAGCTGTCATGCATCTTTTTTAGGTGTTGCAGCCTTTCAAGACAAGGCAAAGAAACTTCCTGAGGCTGCTGTTGATCCAAGGAAGGTCAGCAGCCTCCCTGGCCAGCTGAGCACTGCCCTCCTTGCTGCCAAGGGCAGAGTATCCTCTGCCTTGGGTACAAAACCTCACCCAGACCAGCAGGCTGCCTGCTCACCCTCTGCCAGGTAGAGGGATGGGGATGTAATCCCACCACAAGATTGAGGCTATCCTGGTGAACCTTAAAAACTCATTTCATTCAATTAATTTTTAGTGATAATCCAGTTAGAGGTGCTGTGGTTACAGAGGGAAAAAGCTCAAGTAGCATTCCACCTTTGCTGAACATTTCCTATATGAATTTTTTAATAGGACCTATCCTTAGTCTCAGGGTTGCAAATGCCAGGCATGCACTCATCTTGACGGTGTGGTGGGTTTCTGCTGTTTCCCATGCACTTCGCCCATGAGAGACCTGGGGGAATGTAGGGCACTGGCACCCGTGCTTCCTGCACCAAAGGTCAGCTTGGGAGGAAAGCAGTGACAGACAAGCATTAAACTCACTGCACACATGCAATGGAGGAGCAGATAGAAATGAACTGTTCAAAAATTGGCAATAAATGCTGCCAGTAATATTCAGGATTCATCATTTTATTTTGGCAGGGTTTTGTTTCACCATGGGTAAGTACTTTCAGAGTCATCTTCCACTGAAAAATGTGAGGTTCTTCCAGAACCTGCAGTAAGCAAACCAATTAATCCTCTCTCAACTCCTTACAAGGGACTGCAATGAAAGGCCTAATTCCTAGAGACAAGGTCACTCTCCAGGAGCAGTTGGGCTGGCAGAAACCCCTGAAGTATAGAGGAGACATGCTCGATGCTGTCTGTGCTCAGACTCTGAGCCAGCAAACCTCCATGCAAGAACTGATCAGAAATTGCATGTTCGAGAAGCTGCAGGGACTGCCCTCACTGATGGCAAGTGCCAGACTCCTGAACCTGAATGGAGTTAAACATCCAAGGTCTGTCCTTCTACCCTCCCACAATGAAGCTCAGGTTCAGGATCTCATCAACTCCTACTTTTATTTTTAAAACCTCCTTTGAGGAGGATGGAAGACCTCTGCCATGTGCCAGTTGCTGCCTTTTGTCATCGGCAATGCTGGAGCTCCCCATCTCCTACCTGCTGGGGTTTGGCCATCTCCTCTCCCACCAGCAGCCTCCTGCTGATGTAGATTTGTACAATCCTTTCTAAGTGGTCTTTCCCATGTGTTGTGATCACCCTAAAAAGCTCTCTTTCAACATCCATTTATCTCCCAGCAGTTAGTGAAAGGAAAACACTTTCTGTCTTCGACCTCCCTAAAACACATCAGCAATCACTTTGGTGGATGTGGGAAGGAAGGGGGAAATCTGGGAGGTCTGTCCAAGACAATGCATTGGCAGTGTGGGACCAGCTCCACAGATCACCTGGAGCCCATTTCTCTACTCCACTCAACCAGGAGCCTTTTTACTACCTCTTGTTGTTACTGACACACTGCACAACCTGCCTCTCCTCTCCAAATAATACAGAAATGGCTCCCACGAAGGTCAGGATCCAAATAATCAGTCACAGGTTCACCGTGGTCAGGACTAAGTCTGAACACTTCAGTGTTGCAAGTGTTGGGGCCATGAGGATAAACCTAGAGTATCTGCAAGAAACAGCCAAGGCAAAGCTGTGAGACACTGAAAGTTGCACCTTGGAAGAAACAGAAATTACGTTGCGCTCATTGACAAGACTAAAAAGACAACACTGATGACATTACAAGAACAAAAAAAGATGCAGCGTGATGCTACTAGTGATGCGATACATACTACACTTTTCAGTATCTAACAATCCTCTTGGTGCTAGTGAGAAATAAATGTTAAAAAATAACGGTAAAATTATCAAGAGCAATTAACAATAATAGTATCTGCGGGGCTCCATAGCAATTAGAGAATGAATCAGATTACTGTACCATTGTGCAGGACTTTTTTTCCTTCCCCATCCTTCCCCGCCCTGCACATCCCAAAACGCATGCAGGGCTGCACACCTCTGTATGCATGGGCGCTGCTGTCGGTGGATCCTCGAGGGCTTGCCTGTGTGTCACTCACCTAACGCTTGTTTGTTTTTTTCTCCCCCTTCTGAACAGCCACCGGACTCAGCTCAGGCACGGTGATCTGTAATCCAGCAGCCATTTTTCTGAACATAAGCAGCTTGCATTTAAAACTCTCCTGCTCATCTGTCTTCATTTGAAGACTGGGTTAAAAAATAAAATTAATGATTGCTATCAGAGAGAAGATGAGCAGCATCACCAGTGAAAAGTAGCACTGCCACATTTTACCAAGGCTAACATTTTTCACTGGCTGGAAATGGCTGGATATACTTGTAAACATTATTAAAAATAATAACTTAATGTTTCCTTCCTGTGACTAGCTAGCATTAGCAAGGTATTTTCAATTAGCATTTCCTCCAAGCAATGTAGGCCTTTTACTTCATTTTATTTAAAAAGGGATTTGTTTTCTAATTTTTTTACTTCTGCTGTTGTCAATAATAGAATTCAGTGGAATGGCTGCGGCTTTTTCCTCCCATCACTTGCAGTTTGTAAGCCACTGAAAGGGAATATATGCGTTTGATTTTATTTGCTTTAGCATAGCTGTCCAATGAAAGAAAAAGACATAAGTATGCATTTCAATCTACTGTATAATATTATGCACAGTTTTAAAATACAAGTAAATAACATTGCACATTTAAATCAAGTCATTTTATTTTTAGGCAAAATAAACAAATAATAAAATGATAAAATAATATAGATGTCTTCGCACTTCTTTTTTAAAAAAATATGCATGATGAGTAAGAACACTCTAAAATCCTTCAGCCAATGTTTAACACTCTTGTATAGAGGAGATTGTTGCATTTCCAGTTCTAGCAAGCCTCTCCTTGATGGACTAATCCCACTTCATTAAAAAAAAAAACTATACATACACGTTTTTGAATGCTAAATAGGCAAATATTGCAAATGCAAAGTTGTATCATGGGTTTGGCAGCCTCAAGGTGATAATTTCCTTCAAGTTTAACACAAAGTGGGTGAAAATTTCAATTGATTACATTGGGTAATTCTCTTTTCATTTAATCAGATTAACATATAACTTGCATATTCAATGCCAGTTTTACACGCTGTAATCCTATACCGTATAAAAGGCTGAAGTGCAATACAACAAGCTCCACAAAATACAGTATATATTGGTAAGCTTTTAAGTAACACATGCATACACACACAAATTCAACTAGTGCAACCAATTATCTGCTTGTATCAATAGAAAACAACTTTTGAATAGAAAAATACATCAATTCCTCATTTGGAAGTAAAGATACGTATTCTACATATAACATATGCAGCAATTCCAGAAAAAAAAAAAAAAAAAAAAAAGGATTTTCTCTTCTATTCATACACCTGCTAATTAAAAATTTACTTTTTAAGTACAGCATGGAACCTTCAATGTCCTTAAATATTTCATATACCTCAAATAGTAAAACTCAGTGACCCGTACAGTAGTTTACAACTGCTTTTAAGATAGGTCCTGATTCATGAAGCCCTTAACTGCTGACATTTCATTGACTAGTCACAATTTCTAATGTGCTAGTAAAACAATTCTAGAATATAAGAATCATAAACTAATCTTATCATTCCTTCATTTAGAATTGCTTTCAAAAAGGAATTATTAATGCTTCAGGCACCTACACACACAGGTAACACCAAACAGCCTTTTTTATATCTACAACAAGCCAGAGAAGTCAAAGGGTGTTTAACCACGATTAAACATATTTCATACAATAGCAATCTCTTCCCAGGAAACAAAAGCTTGGTATGCCACCATAATTAGACAAATGTTGTTAGTCGCAAAATGAATGTCTAAACACAAGCTAAAATTAACTCAGTGCAACATCCTAAATCCATAGTTATTCCATGGAAATGGAATTATTGGCATATTAAACTTTCACATTCACTACACACAACAAATATCAGCCTTCTCCGGCAATCCCAGGAGGAAAATCCATTGCACCAATACTGAGGTCCATTTAAAGTGCATATGTACGTAAAGGATTGGGCCCTAAATCTGTATAGACATTTATTTTTATATGCAGATAATGTGTTATATGGAGCCAGTACAATGAAGTCTTAATGTGAGACAGAGGATAATAAAAATGGTACAATAAGAAGGGAAGTATATTGTCACACAAAGTACTCAGTGTGCAAATGCACTCTGTAGCTGTTGCATCAGAACGTAATACAATTTGGGGCTGAAAATAAGGTTGTATAGCAGCTGATCAGCAAGACGGTTCCTGAGTTGTGCAATGAATGTGTGACATTGTACATCATGAGCTGGACTCGCTCAGAAGCCAGTGAGGCTCTGGTTCCTCTGAGCACTGTTTCTACCTCTTTTGGAGTTATTCCTACATTTCTGTATTTGTAACAGCAAACAAACATTTTTTTTGTTTGGAAATATGTTTAAAATATGTGTGTGTGTATATACGGTGCATGTACACATTTGTTTCCACACTTGCCATAGAGAGGAAACCATTTTATGGCAGCTATCCAACCATTCACATTATTTCTCTGGCAAACGTTAAAATGTCTGTCAACATCATGTAAACAGGCTGGCAGGGAATTTTGAAGAAAGAAAATGAAAGCTGCCATTTATTCTGTGCATGACACCATTTCAATATTTTTCAAAACATTAAATGTTGAATTGCCATTTAAAATTTTGAATCATTCATCAACATGACATAAGGTGGCATGCATGTCCTTATAAATTCAAACAGATCAATCCCAGAATGACCTACTAAAAAGCAATCAAGAACCTCGAAGCATGTAAAGGTGCTATAAACTATGGCAGATAGCACAGGGATAGGATGATGCTAAGCAACACATCTGGTCTTGATCCTCCATGCAAAGACAGTCAAAGGTGGTTTAGTTTTGCTGAAGTTCAGTGTGAGTGGTTACAAGGAGACTATTTTCTCGTGTTGGCTAGGGGGTTTCATCAAGAAAACTCTTAGTTCTGGAGGCCTGTTTGCAAAATCATCATGGCCCCATCTCTGAGAAGAGCCACCAGAAATGCTGTGAAGAAGCTGGTGGAGACACTGCTTGCACAAGGCAAAAGTCCCAGCTGGCCCCTCTGAAGGGTCTGCCCCATGTTTGACCACAGAAACTCAAGAGCACTTGGGTGTTGGTCTGATGCCATCCCCAACACACAGGATTCTTGAAGTTCTGGTAAGAACTTCAGGAAGGAATAGTGTCATTTTAAAATTCCTTTGAATCCATCCTGCTGATCCCAGTGATTTGTTGGGCACCTCACTGTTTGTTGTGTGACAAGTTGGACTTTGGACAAGGTCAGCTCTTGAATCTTGATTGTTTTTTTCCCCTTGAGCCAGAAGACATTGATTTGTACATCTAGTTTACCTTGTTTTCTTAGCCATTTGTGACATAGTACAACAGTTCCCATCGAAAAAAGTGTCATGTAAATAAATTACAACTTACGACGTATACATTAAATAATTTTATAAATGAACTTAAAAAATGAAGGAATAAAAAATGCCAGCCCTAGCTTCTATGGCTGCAGTGATTATTCTGATCATGTTGTCATGTGTAATGAAGCACAGTCCCATCATTAATCAAAACAACCAATCAGATAACTAATTTAGGCAATATTCTTTACCACAGGACATGTCGGTCAGTAAAAATGCATTAAAATAGCAAAAGATCAATAGTAGACACTAGGGACTCTGTTTACAAACCACTCTTAAACTTTAGGGTACTCTCAGTCATACTGAGCATGTTTTTGTTGTTGTTTTTTTAAAAAAGCTAAAATAACGTATAAGATAAATGCTGAGGTTTTATTTTCAGTTAATAATGTGTATTAGAAGCTGTCTGTTACAAATGTATGAATTACTGTGTTATTTAATGATTTCCACAAAAGTGTATTTAGCTACTTTCTAAATACACTCTAACTAGACTGGAGTGACACTGCACAGGAAATAGTTAGCAGGATCAGGATTTGCCAGTGTGTGCCTTCAATACTTTATGTGGAAGCCCATGTCAAACACTATACCTCTATACCTGGCAGACTTTATTTATGTTCTGACTTGGGCAGCCTTATGTTTTACATAACCAATACCTTTATTTAAGTGCAGATTGAATGGACTTCATTGCTAGCAGATTCATACTTTTTCTAATTTGGATCCTTTTGTCCTTTCCTTTTTTTTTTTTTTTAAACTTCCTTTCATCCATCCATTCTTTTTTTTTTTTTTTTTTTTTAAGAATGAGGTTTTTGTTGTTGTTTTGTTTTGTTTTTACTATTTTTTCCAATCACAAAATGCATCTCAAACTTGAAATCTCTCCACTGCATTTAATCCTATTCAAGATGGTAAAGACAGCAGTGCCTCAGAATATACTTAGCCTGTGTAAAGTTTGCTGCTCAGCCTCAAATGTAGCATTGCTCCACTGAATTCTGCTGAGGCTGCCTCCTTCCATGCCTGAGGAGCCCTTTCCAGCTGCATGGCCAGCCCAGAGAGCTAGTTACATTCCAATAACAGTGTAAAACCACAATGGAATCGCAAGCTCAACTAGTAGTCTCAACACTTAACCAAAACCATAACGAGACACATCATTCAACTTCCACACACAATGTGCGTGAACAGAGGGAGCAGGAACAGTGTATTAGGCAGATGCAACATTTATATAATACCTGTTTGGGAATGCACAACTTATTTCAGAAATACTCAGGAGTTTCCCATCCTACTGTCAGCAAAGCAGACCTGTAAACACCTCTACAAAGCAGAAAGGCAGTCAGCACCTTCATCAAAAGTGCGATGGGCTGGCCAGCCATAGTAACAACTCTCACAAATTAAAAAAAAAAAAATCCTATAATTTGAAATAATAAACATCTTAACAACAAATAGAAACAACAAGCTACAATGCAGTTATTCCAAAATGGCAGAATATAATTTGCAAAGCAGGAGAAGGACACAGGTGCAGGAGGCAACATGTGAGCAACACCTGCAGACCAGTGGGGTCCTCAAGTCTGGGGGGATGATTTACACAGCCCTCCTCCAGAAGTGTCCCCCTACCTCAGCACGTGGCACCTGCACCCAGCCAGCCAGATATACTTCACTGGGACAAAGATTTCTGCATGGAATTAGATTTGCTTACTGGAGTTAAATTGTACACTTAATCATAAGGGGGAAAAAAAGCACCTACGACACAGTAGCTGTCTTCTGAGTGGGAAGCATCTTCAAGCCTAAGATGCTGCTTTTCAAAGAGCTCTACAGAGGGAGACCAGGAGGCCACCTAGTCCCATCCTCTTCCCCAGTCTCAGCCAATAGGAAAAGAGCAGTAAAAAGGGCAGGTCCACGCTGATGTTTTCCTCCTTTTCTCTCCCCACTGTGTCTTTTCAGCCTACCACAAGCTGTGGCTTTGTAGCTTCTCAAGCTAATGGTAATATCTGCACCTGTACATCTGATCACACTCAGTGGACTGACTATTCACACTTGAAATTCTTGAATTCCTGCTCAAACTACACTTCTGGCCTCCACAATGTTCTATGCACTTAGTTTGTGTTTGTAACATGTAGAAAAACACTTCCATGTTAAACTTTAAACCTCCTGCCTGATAGTGATGTCTCCTAGCTCTTGAACATTTCCCACCTCTCTTCGCTATGTTGCACATCTCCTGTGTCATATCATCTCATAGCCATCTCTATTCTGAGTCAAAAAATGGTGGTCTATTTAATCTCTCATCACCCAGGGAGCTATTCTGTGTCTTGTGGGCTTCCTCAGCACTTTCTCTAGTTCAATGACAGAGCTATTCCTTCCCAGGGACTTCAGGGGCCTATAAACATGGAAATATTTAGGACACCACCAGTAAAACAAAAAACAATTGCAATGTATGTGGCTGTGCTGCTGGCATGGGGACCAGATAACAGCTAAGAATGAGCCCCTCTTTCCTCAAAACACTTTAAGTAGTCTCATTGAAAACAGTTGTAAAGCTCATGTGCTTACCAGTAAGCATATGCTTAAGCATTTTAAGGCATGACAATTGACAAATGAGCTGATAGAAGATTACTACCCTTGTCTAAAATGTACATAGTAGTACTTACTTTCAGAGGAGCAGGGAAGCATCTAAGAGATATTTGATCTGCTGAAGATCCTTGTACTCTTCTGTTGTTTCAAGAGATTTTACACGATACTATTTGATGATGTATTTCTCAAAAAATCCAGGACCTTACTTTATTGTACATAATTCAATTACTTCCTTCCATCCAATAAAATAAGCTCATTCAAACAAAATCAGAACTACTTCCCTCTTTTGGCTTGGGTACAGCATCTTTTGTACCCAGCTAAGCAATCTTCACAGCGCTTGGCAATAATCCTGCTTAGAAGGGCAGGATTTAGAACAGATGCAGACTTCTCCATGTCGGGGTGCTAGCAAATTCTCTGTTGATTAGTAGGGTGCATAATTGGGTATGACAGAATATAGATTTCTGGCAGAAAATCATTTCTAATGGGAGAAGCCACTTGCTGAGGACACCCACTTCAATTAAAGGTAGACCAAACCTCTACGTTAGGATGTTAACCCCGTGACTTCTCCCATATCTGCTATTTCTGCTATTAGGATCCAGGAGTCAAAGTGTCTGGTTGCACCATTAAAGGAGAAACAATCATGAAGATATTGCATAAAATTAGAAGCAGAAACAATTTGGATCACAAAATATTATAAAAAATTATGCATACACTGTATACTGTAATATGTCCTAAATGCCAGCTACATGAAGGAGCACACAAAATTTTAATTTTTAAACTAACTACTTCTGTGGGTGTAGGTACACTCCTCATGTGTGCAATGTTGGGGTGGAAAACCAAATCCTCCTGATTCACCAGAGAAGTTCCTATGCAGACATCTTGATATGATGCCTATTGCAAAGCTCACTGGCATCTCACAGAGCCTTTCTATTGGCTTGAATTCTACCTTTTCTTTCTTTCTTTCTTTCTTTCTTTCTTTCTTTCTTTCTTTCTTTCTTTTTTTTTTTTTTAAATCTAATCTAAGCAACTAATCTAAAGACTAGTTTTAGCCTAAAACTAAACTAGACAAGTCTTGCTTGTTTTAATATCCTCATTTACTTATTTTTTTATTAGACAGCATGTTCGTCTCACCCTAAATCAGATGAAAGGGTGAAGCAGACCTAGAGATACAAGGTTTCCATGAACCAGATATGAGTCCCTGTTTTAGCATGTGGTTATCTCCTTGAAATCAGCAATAACCCTTATGTTCTTAACGTAAGGCATGTGCTCAAGTGCTTCATTTGATTAAAGCCTGACTGATTGGACTAAGGCTTTTGATCTCAGCCTCTTCTTTTGAAATAAAAAGAAAGAAAGCAGATCGGTCCTAGACAATTATATTTACAGCACCATGTATGCCACCATTGCTCCACAGCAGGGATGATCTTATCCACAATGAGAAGATGAGGAGTTATGTGCCTTATGTGTTGCACACTTACACAAAACTTCTGGAGCCTGCAGGGAGCAGCCTCCAACGTTTACTCCCAGAACTTCTACAGCAAACTTTGCTTGCACAACCAGTTGTACTCTAAATCTTTCCATGAGTGCCTGGACTATGATCACATACAAGACTCACATCTAAGGCACAGCAATTCAGAGAGTAAAAAATGTCAGCTGCTTAACACTACACAGCAACAGTACAAACCAAGATGTGAAACATATCGAGCTGAAACTACAGGGGAATTTCAGGCATAAAATATAATTGCTCAAACTGGAGTTTAGCCAGCACACCAGAATTCACACCCCTGTCTTGCAAGAATAATGCAATGAGGTGTGTGAACCACAGATAATCATGACCTCAAATTTATGACTTACAGGCATCTTAGCATGGCATTCCCAGCAATACTGTCTTCGCCCAGCACCATACCAGGACATTTGGTCTGTGTTGACTCAAAGAGGAGAATAATGCTTACTTATTTACCAGCACCACCACATGAAGTGCAATGGGTCTCTTTAGAGGTCCTTTTCTCAAGCAATGATGCCTCACAGCTTGTGAGATCTAAAAACATCACAGCATTAATTGGCATAGCTGCAACTACAGCATGAAGACTCTACCTTCTAATTTTTTTTAAGAGACTGTGATTATTTTATCTAAAGCTTTTAATCAACAATGCCATATATTTTTATTGTAGTTTTTAAGATGACAATAATAAACACAGATCATTTGTAGAGAAAATACTAAGAATGATGTAGGGTACTATTTAATTCTTTACTACATTACAGTTAAATTTATGCCCTAAAAAAAATAAACTGCTGTGATCTCCTTCACATTAAAAACATTTCATGGTAAAACAGGTCTAACATTTGCCATCAAAATGTTTTTAGATAAATTCACATCTGTTCCGTTAAAAACGTTTCAAGGAAATATTTGCTTGCTTTTAAAAAAATATCAGGAAATTAAATAGTCAAAATGTGCCATGACAGGGGAAGATACAGTTTTTGGGAAAACTGTTGGGAAAAACATAGTAAAGCATATGTGTTGGTCCTTTCAGGAGATGACAGCAGCTCTCCTTCCTTCTCCAGTATCTCCTACGGTAACTTGTCCCATCAGAAAGCAAGCAGAGCCCACACCCAGGGCAGGAAACACTAGCCCAGCTCCTTGGGCTGGTTTGGCTCTAGGTCTGACAGAGCTCATCAAAGAGCTCCCACAGGAGTGCAGACTGGCATTATGCTCTTATTTTGACATACGTTTTTTTGGGCTATGTAAACCAAACAAAGCAGCTAAGACTAAAGAAGCCTTTCAATTGTATTTTTTCTGACAAGTTTTGGTATCTGTCCAACAGATTGAAAATATGTATGTTCAAACACAACACAAATGCTGCAGCTCACTGACCTGTGAAACAGTGGGAATATGAAGAACAGCGAGGATTAAACCACTTTAAATCCCTCCAGCTCTCACTCACACTCCACACTGGAAGAAAATACAAGCAGTTACACCAAGCTCCGTCCTCATTTATAAAGTGATTCCATAACACACACAGACGCCAGCATACCGGATGGTTATTTTTGAACTGTGCTACATGTTAAACACAAATTTTAAAGTTAAAGGAATCTGATTAACTCAGAATTCCAACTGACAGAAAAGTGACAAGGTCCAGCAGAAACAGATGTTCCCTGCAAGTTGCTTCTTCCATCCCACGCGTCTTTTAAGCAACATTCAATTCCATTTGGCACTTCTCCCGATATTTTTTCCTTCATCTTTAATGCAATTGTAGGAAAATCTGATGCTTATCTCACTGTTATAAATGTAATAGTAATATTAAGGAACGTCTCTCACATTAAATCTAAGAAAGTGAGACCAGGATAACGGTACATAGTTTTATGCTAATCCCTTTATAATACTCTTACCTTGTGCACTCTCTGTTGCTTGCATTAAAAGTCTGCTCAAGGTAGATTAGCCTATGCAAACCTGCCCTGCCTGCTGTACTCTGCTAGAGACCCTACCTACATGAGCAGGTCTGGTTCTCAGAGACAAAAGGTTTGTCTGTGGCAGGTGGAAACTGGGACAATGGTCCATGCCTATGAACCCAACAATTCAGATGAACCAAAACCACGAGTCACTGCAAACCAAAATGCTAATCTCTTATGGGTGTATTGGCACAGAGAAGTATCGATACGTTGTGGAAAAATCCTAAATAAATGTCTCTTAGTGGTTCAGTATGGAAGGAGGATTTAGATAGAAAGATCCCCACCATACCATCATATCTGCTGAATTTTAAAAGCTTTAAAAACAAAAGAAGGGAATGTATGTGTATAAATATTATACAGTTTAATAACTCTGCTCTAACTACAAATTAATTCAAATCTTGTACTTGCATTAAAAATGAACTCTATCTATTTTATGTTGATCATTAACTAAGAATATTTCACACTAGAGATTTGTCATATTAAGGAGAATTGAAACCACTTATATCAATTAATTGTATTATACATAATCTTTACATAGATTACAAAAAATAATTTAGATTCTATATTAAGAAAATATTAAATATGAATTCTGCAAGGAGTCATGACCCAAACTCCTGTCTAAATGATATTTTGGGGTAGGGAAAGGAATGATGGAAAAAGAA
Source organism: Anser brachyrhynchus (assembly GCF_964034855.1). NCBI lineage: Eukaryota > Metazoa > Chordata > Aves > Anseriformes > Anatidae > Anser > Anser brachyrhynchus. The sequence goes on along the minus strand of NC_137707.1, from coordinate 20,994,101 downwards.
CTCTTAATCAAGAGCTGATTGTGAGTTCTTCAGTGAATATTTTCCATTTCAAAGTGCAATGTAATACAATGTCTGTTTCATGTAAATGTGTCAGTGTGCTCAGGGATGGTGTCTCAGAGATGGGTTGGAGAAGGAGGAATGGCAGCCCAGTGTGCCAGTAATTGCAAGAAATGGGAGGGAGGTCCTACATCCAGCAGGATGAGAACCTGAAGCTAGTTCTCCTTCATGCCAGAAATGCTTATTTTGGAGTTTCCTGTCTTTGTCTATGTTTTTTTTCTTTTTTTTCTTTGAATACTAAAAAGCCACACAAGGCCTGATACTACAATATGCCTCATCTTTGCTTTTCATGGACATAGCCCTACTGACTTATGGAAACTGTCAAATGAAAGAGAGTAAAAGAAAACTTGTCTCTGCTAAAAGAGTATTAGGTCAGGCAGCCCCAGAGGGGCACAGAGCCTGAACAATTAAGAAACTTTTGAGTAGCTTCAGAAAAATACCAGGCAAAAAATACCAATGTTAATTCTGCAGTGGGGCAGCAGTTTTGGCAAAGGAAGTGGAAATAAATGCTTACTAACAAGGTGTTTACCTCTTCAATAAAGCCAGCTTCCAACACACTTAACAGAAAAAGGAGGTTAAATTGACTGGACGCTCAGTTCATAGTGAATTATTCATGTAGGGGCTATGCCAATGCACATGAACTAAACCAGTCACAGAAGACAACGTACGCAGTATCATTTAGATGATATGGACCTTTCTCAGCCCAGAGGAGACAACAGTGTGGTCATGACAGGACACATCATGTGTGTCACATCTGATGTATGCAACTGTCATGACATATCCACAAAAAATATGTATCTTCTACATGTGGAAAGATTGAGCTTTAAGTTTCCTCATCTTTCACAAAGGAAGAAACAGTAAGTCTTGGCCTCAATGATCTCCTTGGGTGTGTGTCCATTATCTTGTTTTGGCACTGTGCAGTGCCTGCCCTTCTTCATGCAATCTGCAGATAGCCCAAATGCTTCCTAGAAAGAGAATTCAATACAAACTTCCCCAGAACGTTATTGGAGATACACTCAATTTTTAAGCATAACCTTGCCACAACTGATAAAAAGGACTTTGACATGTTAACTATCAGATTTGCAAGCAGCAAGTGGATCTATAGATCAACTGATAGCATTATATACTTTTCAGAAAGAGAAACAACTTGGCCAAATATTTCTGATTTTGTGTGAGCTCCACCATCACCAGGCAGTCCATAGAGAGAGTACCTAAAAAAAAAAAAAAAAAACACAAAAAACAAACTAACAAAACAAAACAAAAAAAACCACCATATTATTTTCCTGAATAATTCTCTACTTCATTGCTGTATCATCCTCACATCCATCATTACCCCCTGCCTTTTCCACGCAGGAGAGATTAACAATAGGGGAAAGCTTAAGAAGCCCTATGAAACCTGAAAGCCCAGACTTTGCGTGCTGCCATATATGTCTCAGCATGCTGCCAACGCAATCTGAAAACTCTGGATTTGGAGATGGGGCTGTTAAGCTCTTGGGTGATGCAGAGAATGGATTAATCAACAAGCAACGTGTGACCTACATATCTCTTCCCTTCAGTGTCCCACCAGGAAGCAGAAGGCGCGCCAAGCAGTTCCCACCTCTCAGAGGAGCCGAGACCCGTCAGCGCTCACTGCTGTCAGATCAGCTCCGAGGCTTCCACCACCACCTGAAACACAGAAAGGAAGGAGAGCGGCCATGCCACAGGGAGGGAAAGGATGCTTCTAGCACCGTGAAAAAAAAAGGCTTCAAAGATGGGCCACGTTACAAGACAGTTTTCCCTTATTGAGGAAAATGGGAAACAATCAAAATTTCAGTAACCATTCTGATAGAATTTTTAATGCAGCTGTTGTTGCCTTATGGTCAAAACCAAAAACAATCATCAAAACACAGAAGTATTTTCAAATTTTAAAACAAAGTATAGCTTCAAAACCTGAAACATTCTAGAAAAGGCCTTTTTTTCTATTTAAACAAAAAAACAAACCACAAACTTTTCTATGTAGTAAGCATCCCCAGCACTGTCTGTCCACGAACAGACAGTGTGACTAAACTGTCACAGAGCCAAGGAACTCAAACTCATGTGACACTAAAAGCCAGCTCTCTGGACCCCCATTCACCAGTTTCAAAGTGAAAACTTTGTTTTAGCACAACAAGGGTAATTAAAAATTAAAGGCGTGATATGCTGCACTTCTGATATCGAATCTTCACAGGGGAAAGGAAACCCAACTTTTATTAAGCAGAAAATAGCAGAATAAAGACAGAATTTTCTAACGGGGACAGACAGTGTAAATCCTACTTTTTATGTAGACCATAGGTCTACAGACCAAAATCGTGCTGTGCTTCAAAAAAACATACTACACTAGCAGCCAAATTATCTTTGGTGCTATACAAGTAATTGCAAAATTATGTCTGCAGCCTTTCCATCTAAAAGCTAAATATTTTATCAATGGCCTGACCACTGTGCTGCTGCTTGTCAGCCTTAGCTTGAGCAGGAACTTTGTTAACAAGCTTTCCACTTTAGTGATGCAGCCTCCGGATGGCTGCATGCTTAACATGTACATTAACAAAACCAATTTCAGCCTCAGGAAGCAGAATGAAGATGTTCATATGACACACAGAGAAGTTATGTATGGATGATATTTCATTATGCTTAGTTTCTACCATCAGCAAAAACCATAATCTTGCAGCTCTACAAAACGCCGTATCCCGATTTCCAGTAACTAAGTGCAAGCTGGGCAAAATGGTATTAAAGAGAGAGGTCCTGGAGAAAGGAAATGTACATCACTGCTACACACACCCCGAGCACAGGGGAAGCAAGCGACCAAGGGGGAAGCTCTACGTCCTCCTGTAGAGCTGAGCACAGACCCTGCAGACCAGGGAGCCAGCCAGCAGGCACCAGCAGCGTGGCTGAGCCCAGCATCAGCTCCAGTCTTCGGTCCTCTCCCTCCCCTTCCATCCCTCTGCCTGAGGCAGACAGATAAAGTTAGGAACACCCACATAATAGTGGTCTTCACTCAAACCGTTTCTTGTTTACTTTCTGCCATCTACTTTGTCTACAGCTTTCTTTCAAGTAAATCATACAATTACTCTTTTTCACCCACTCTACATTTTAAGTGGCATTTGATTAACTAATAAACTAACTCTTAATAAGAAAACTATTGTCTAAATAAGCACTAATACTTTAAAATAAATACTTTAAATACACCTAATTATGTATTTAATCAGGATTTAACAGGACATCCATTGTATGCTAACTAACACAAAAATTAAGTTACTTAAAAGGTACTTATTCAGGTTTAACAATTATATAGAAAATAAGTATTTTCTACAAGCTGGTATATGATAACTTTAATTTACTTGAAATAATATTAATGAAATAAGTACTTAGGTCCAGTAATACCACTTATACTTGCTTTGTGAATAGCTCTAAACTTGTCACACAAACAGGATTGTTTGTGTGTGCTACGCCTCAATGCCTTTAACCCGGCAGCATCAAAGCTGGCTTTCCATCTCCCGCAGCTCACCTACGAACCTCACTAGTTTGCTTCTATCTACTGGCATGTGGGAACTGCCCAAACACAGAATTTGTGGTCTGCAGGAAATGTCAGCATTTCAGAGACAGTTTCCATTCAGATCCAGAACAACCACCCCTCTTTCTTTTTTTTTTTTCTTTTGCCCTTTCCCTAAACTTTTCACAGGATGGAAATCCACCTGAGCTGCTCCACAGCCACGCACACTGGAAAGCTGGGGGTCTGCAGGGAAGTCTCCCTGTGTTCAGGGCCGGGATCTTCCTACACAGATGTAAATCCAGAAAGCTGAGGTCTCCGATGCAGGGCAGGCTTTCTGCTGTGGCTACCTTGGAGCTGCAAGCACTGGCAGGCAGCCAAGGAGCCACACAGGTGACCTGGCAGGAAACCAGACAGATTTACAAAGAAAATCTGCTTAGCAGGCTAGGTTCTCCGGGAAGATTCATTGAAAGCCAGATGTTTCCATGAAATGTTTTGCTTTTGATGAATCGGCATTTTCTGATGGGGGAAAAAAAAAACAAAAGCAAAAACAAAACAACTTTCTATCTGAAAACTTCCCCTGAGCTTTGCTGGTAGCCAATGCCAAGAGGAGTCACCCTCTGGGACAGCATCCCAGGGCTCCCAGCTTCAGGTCATCCTCTGTCACAACGCAGTGCCCAAAACTGCTGAGGTTTTGGGGCTGGTCCTCTGTGGGTGGATGTTCATGGAGTACTGGGAACCTGCTGTGCACCAATTCAGCGGTGGTGGCCCAGGAGCCCCCAGGGAGGTGCCCTGGCCACCTGCCTACCCCGGGCTGTATGGCACACACCTGACCCCTGCAGCAAGCCCACCAGGGATCTCACAGGCTCCTGGTCCTCCTGCTTCCAGGTCCTCCTGCCACCTTCTACTGACCAACGCTGGCTGCCGATATAAGAAAAAAAAGGCAACTACCGCTTGGCAGCTGTAATGCTGCTCAGGCAGACAACCGTTTATGTCTAAGAAAGCCACACCTAATAAAAAGAAACAGACATAAATGTGGAGAAAAGGACTATGGGGCACGAAGGACTTGGGGAGTTCTTTCAAAACATGAGTTATCTTGAAGTGGCACTGAAGGCAAGCACATGAGAAGCGCCAATGAAAACTCCGCTTAAAGACCACTTTTCTGAGGCAAGAAATGCCATATGTCTTTCTCTCAGCAGCAGACTAGCAGACTTTATTTCTGGTGCTACAGCAAAATGGTATACATTAAATAGTCACCAGGTCTTCAGAAACTTCACCTCTGTTATTATTTTAAAGGACTTTCAGCTGTGAAAAACGATGGCATTTTATTCTGCAGACATATTTATCTTACAAATCAAAGCTTTTTTTTTTTTTTTAAATGCACAAAGTATTAAAAAATCTCTTGAATCCATCGCATTTGGAACATCTGTCCAACCCAAAGTCTCAAAACATTAACAAGTACTTTGTAAATACGTTAGAATATCCAAATAACAGTGTGTCAAATACAACACTTTCTTGTGCTGGTGAAACCCAGATGAGATTCATCAGCTTCAGTAGATTGCAGATTTAGAGGTCTGTAAATAAGGGAAAAATTTGGCCCTCTGCTTTAATTAACATTTTAAATCAAATCTGCATTTGAAAAGGTTCCAAAATTGGAAAAGATCGTAAATAAACTTGATGTGCAATATTAGACTAGAACATACTTGTGCATTCTTTGCTTTAAAAAAATGTGGTTTTTATCAAATAATAATTATGGTTGTGCTTGAAATGATCCTCCTTAAATTATTTGGGAAGGTTAAATGACTGCTGAATATTAATATTTTCCCTTTAGTCAGGGCTTCAAAACAATTTCCAACAAAATGTTGGGGACAGCGGATTTGGAGGGCTATGTCATTAAAAGCCGCTGTAGTTATTCCACATACATGCTTGTTCTGCAGAGACCGTGCGTTCAGTAATAAATAATGTTTTGAAACAAACAGGTGATTTCTGTAAGAAGAATCGACAGTATTTTTTGAAGGCAGTGGTTTCTGCAGAAACCTTTCCTCTCTTTGTCCTCTCCTATCTGCAGGGTATTGACAGCTCTGACAAGACTTTGATTATCTAGTCAGCAGGAGCCTGAGACTTGTCACTTGTCAGGTGTGAGCTGGCAGTCACGCAGCTGATGAAACAATTGAAAGGAAATATGCTGAGCATGAGGAGGATCAGGGTCATCAAGCCCAAAATGTACAGCTGTCTGGTAAGGGGATGGCTTACACCCTCATTAGTGACTCCAATAAGGCAGGAGAGGGAAACAGGGAGGAGCTGAAACAGAAAAATAAGCAATGCACATGCAAGGATTGGGATGGAGGAGGAACTCCACTTGTCAACAGCTGTTCCTTGCCCAGGACTCGGTGGGAAGGCAGTGAGGCAGTGGCCAGGAGCACCTGCAGCTCCAGGAGAAGCCCCAGCACCACCGGCATGAAGCCTCCTTCCTGGCTGTTGGGGGTCAGAGGGGAAGGTGCCACACTCTGATGCCCCTTCTCCCCCTACACTGGCTGCCCCACAGTCACCAGCCCTGCTCCCCAGCCAGGCTAGTTATGTTTACACAAAGCTTCCATCTGCCATCCAATGTCAGGCTCAGCCAAAACAAGATGAGGAGGATTTCAGGGAGGAGGGGTGTTTGGATGAATGTAAAATTTCATTGCAGGGCTCACCAGTGGGTTTTCAAGCTGGGACAGTTCGCAACAACCAGACTGCATCTGAGCTACTGGCCTCCAATTGCCACCAGCATTAGGTAGAAATCTCAGCTGGGACAGACACCTTCAGTCCCTGCACTAAGCCAGAGGGCTGGGCTCACACAGGGAATTCTGCTCCCCTTTGTGAGAGTTACCATCCTCACACAGTTGAGGACGTCTGCCCAACAACCTGCACTTCAGAGCTCGGCTTTGCAACCAAATATCGAAGAGGGGCATTTACTAATCCAGGTTTAGTCAAAGAGGGCAATATAGAATAATAGCCCTTGTCTTGCAATTGGCAGGAGTTAACAAAGTGCTTTGTGGAGAAATGTCTGTAATCCATAACTAATATCCTCTCTGTATATATCGCACACAAGTAGTGGGTCAGTTGATAGGAGCTTATCCTAAGAACATTTCACACAAAACTGGATTAGCACAATATGCTTTGCACTGGAAAATCATTCACAAACTTCAGCTAGTGTAAAACCCAGGATGGTTTTCTGGTTGGTTCTCCTCACATTGTACACTGTCTGTTTTTCTGTGATCTGCATTAGTTAGCTATTCATATTAAAATGTAGTTCAAGGTGTGCTTCGCAAGATTTAACAGGAAAAATAGTGTGACCCGGAAAGTCTCTTTAAAATTTAAATGACAACATAAATTATTATACACGTTTAGTTAATGCCATGGGAAAGACCATGAATATTGGGGACAAAATCTGTCAGCTAGACGCATGCAAACCTGTAATCATTTCACTGATCTTGGAGCTTCCCTCCAAGCTCATGCAGACACAAGGCCAGCAGAGTTTGGGCTCCCATCACTGACATGTTGTGAGCTGTATTTACTTGTTTACCTGAGCCCCGAGCTCTTGCCAAGAAAAAAAAAAAAAAAAAAAAGAAAACAAAAAAAAGAGCCTGCAAGTTTGGGAGTTGTCTGCTATTCCTCATAAAATTGACCATTGGTGTTCATTAAATCTTTGGGATACTTACACATATGAAACAGATAAGCATGGATTAAATAATTTGAACATCAATTAAGGAGAACATTTTGCTCTGAAATAAGGCAGCAGTGAAAATCCAAAAAAATTGGGGATTCATTATGGTTCGAAACAGGAATACATCTTAGGAAATACAGCATGCAGAGTTACTTATCCTATGGCTTTTTGGTGTACCCATCATAGTGAAATAGCTGAATTTCTTTATAAGAGAACTGGCTCCAGATTTATTAACACAAAAAACACAGATCCAGTATGGAATGGGTACTTGATGCAAGGATGACAGTATGATAAATAAAACGCTCACCAAGAAAGCCAGGGAACAATGCATGGCAGGTATGGATCAATGGACTATCAAGTATGTTTTCAGTTATTGTTATTAATACTTTAACTTAATCTCCAGCTTAAAGTAAATGATAATGTATTCACTGCTGTTCTTCAGATTTGATTTCTCATCTAAAGCACTGAATCAGAAATGTAACCTGAGAATGATAAATTTACACCTTCATAATAAACTCGTTGGAGCAAACTATTTATGCCATTCTCGGGAAGAGACTCAGCTTGGATGAGCAGGTGGGAAACTCTGGCTTCATCTGTGTGTCCTGAACCCCCACAGTTGGCCACCACAACCTGCAGAGGTATGGGGGCATGAAGCCGCTGCTCCTACCAGAGGAAGAAAGTCATCCCTCTCACCTGTGTTTCTGGGAGCAGCAGGTCTGGGGTGAATCCCACTTCCTACACCCCAGGATGCCAGCAGGCTGCCCAGCAGTGATACAATATCCCTGCTGCTCGCTGTGCAGGCTGAGGATGCAGAGAGAAGGAGCCTTCAGGTTTCCCTACACTATCCGTTTAGCAGCCACAAGGCCACGTGCCTGAATTATGCTTTATGCTCCAAAAGTAAATAGTGTCCTCTTGAGAGGAAAGCTTACCATGCATTTTAGTGATTATTTATTTGGAGAAAAAAAATGAGAATCAGGTCTGGTTTTAGGTGATGCTCAGACATTTCTCTAATAGTTTCTAACTCATCAACCTCCCAGTGCAGGGGCATACCCTGCACTTGCATAATTACTTCAGAATTATCTTACAGTAAGACTTTGGCTGCCCTAGGATGCACAAGAAGAGCGATTCAATGAAGTGCAGAGGGGTACCGAATTATTCTGATATTGGCAATAATTTCCTGAGTAATACCTAGGGCTATCCAGCACTAGCAATAAGAGTTCAGCTCCCTCAGTATGAGAGAAGAGCCTATATCACAATACATGGCTCTAAATCCAGATTATGAATTTCTCATTTATCAGACTTATGCTTTTTGTTTTTGTTTTTCAGCTGGGGACACTGTTTTACTACATTCAAACCTGAAAATCTGTATTAGGTCCAAGTAAAGCAACACTTCAGCTCCAGCCAAAATACAGGAACATTTCATCCGTGGAAGAGAGTCCTAACACCATCTACTGTCAATTGTAATAATTCATAAAGGGTGACACAGGATTTGAATGTATTATTTCATCACTTTTTCAGCTCTTGTGATTTTGTTACGAGAGCAGAGTTTGTGAGATGATCAAGCTCGAAAGCTATCAATGCTCAGCTACCAATATACATATTTTCTAGGATACAAAATCCTGCAGTTAATATAAAATAATTGTGGAAATGGTTGGCAAATTAAAGATGGTTGTTATAGATTCCAAAAATACTTTTGCTTTCAGCAAAATACATTTTTAATTACTTTCCTACTAGCTGTCATTTTTCATAAACCAGTCTAGACAACTCATGCCAAATCATGCAAAAACCGATTTCAATGACATGCCTTCCTCTAATACCAAAGATCAGAAAAGGTTACCTTTTTTAAAAATGCACGTGGAGTTTAACAAAACAGTTCCAGGTAAACTTGGCTCCTCCTCAATCAAAAATTCCCTTTGGAAAAGCCAATGTATTAAAATACAAAATAATTATTTTTTCCAGTTTTAAAATGAACTTGAAAATATAAATATATATATGTCCACATCGTATGTTTATTTTTGTTATGTTCTGATGTCAAGCTCATTTTCCCAAAGCATATTACTACAAAGCACACTAGCAAAAACTTATCATCTTTGTTACAGAAAATGTACATACATGTTTCTACCATGTCTATTATCCTAAAAATCTTGGCCATATGAAAAAGAAGGGGAAAAAAGTGAAAAATAATCTGAATTTATATTTCCTTTACACTTTGGACTGGAATTATTAAGCTGAACTGTAACTCTCAGAAGTAAGGAATTATATATAGTAAAGACTGTAGATTTTGCTTTTAGTGTCATAATCAATGTCCAAAACTAAAATTGATATAATTGACTGTTAATTAATTCCCTTGATATTTTCATTAGCACATCCAAGCAACAAGTCTTCTGTTTGGCACTTCTGAATTATTCAGGAAGTACTTGGATTGCTATAATGAAAGCGTTACTGCCTGATACTATGCTTGCCAATAAAGTTAAATGCAAGGCATGCTTTTATTTTTCTATTCTGATTGGACAGCCAAAGATTTCCCTTAAGATATGTGAAATGAAATTTCAGAGCTGCACAAAAAATGTCAAGAGAAATGTCCAAAGATATTTTTGTGGAAAGAAAAAAAAAATCCATCTCTGTGCTTTCAATAATGGGAGCTTTCCTTTAAGCCCCGTAACACTGCAAGGAAAAGGGTTGCTGTGGGTGGCACCTAAAGTTGTTTTGGACACTCCTGAGCTAATGTTGTTCATGTCATTCAGTAGCATTTCCAAAGAAAATGCCCAGGACCATTTCTGGAGGTCACCATACACCATCAATACTTTGACCCCATAGCCAGTGACCTGCTTCTGACCCAGCCAAATGGTGAGCAGAGATCTGATGGTAGAGTTGTCCCTGCTAGCCGTCCCTCCATTAGGGGTGCTACTCGGATACTCTGAAATACTTCTACAAGTACCTGAGCAAATGTTGGTATCCTAACTTGGGTAAACCCTCTCTGAACTCCAAGAAGATTTTACCAGGGGAAGGAATCCAGAACTGGCCTAACCAGGAGAAAGTTAAGAGTGCTCTGTCTGGATGTTCATGGCTGGACTGAAAGCCATGAGAGCTGGTAGGGATGACGCCAAACTCAGCAGCTTTGTGTCTTTTTTTAATCTTTTTTTTTTTATTTTTTTTTTTTTGTAAGGTACTAAGTGGCAGAAATCCCATAAATCTTGCCATTCCAAAAGAAGAAGCTCGAGGGGACTGGGTGGTATATTTGATGGATGCACTGTCCTTAATGCACTAGCCTCTTCCCTAAGGGATTATGATTTTGAATTTAGTGCAGAGAAGGAACTGTTCCTCAACTGATGGCAGTAAAAGTTTATCAGCAGAGGACAGTTTTACCTTTCAGATCGTCAGTGTTCTCTCACATGATCCTACTCTGTACAGATCTTTCAGTGCCACTAACAAAACCAATAAATAGCCACTACAGGTGCAATTCAGGGTGTGTTTTTTACCTGTTTTTTTTTTTTTTTTTTCTTAAACAGAAAGCTGCTTGTCCTAATTGCTTTAATATTTGTTACTTGGACACCATCTACCATATGACAACCTCCAAAGACTTTACAAAGATTAATGACACCCCATTATATCAATGAAGCAGAAAGAATAAGAATTAGTTCACCCGTCACTGAAATGCACTCTCTTCTGGGGTGGAACAAAACAGCTACTTAACAGTGTATAACATGGAGGAATCGGGCGTTGGGGAATCAAGAACCCAACAGTTACTTCAAGTGAAATATTGGTCCTACAGCAAAGAAGTTGTTCTCCAGAGCTGGACACTGAAGGGGTATGTTCTTCTCAAGCCTACTTGAGATGCTATGGCTGTAAGAAGACATTGCACAACTCGAACGGAGGAAACTGGAGGAAGTTTTGGTGATACTCCTGACGTAACAGATGATAATACCACAGACTAACATCAGCAGGGGTATGAGCATAGGCACCTCTCTGAAAAGTTGGGTTTAGATCTCATTTTGGAAATAAAGCAAAGAAGCTCAATGACTTCAAACACTGAAGGCACCTTGTCCCTGTGCAGAGTCAAACCACAACCTGTGCAGTTACCTACCCTGACACCCTGACCAAAAATCAAAGGAGGATTTAAGGTATTTCCCCTTGTCACCATTCACGTCTAGCCCTCCTGAGAAAAAGGGTCTCTTCCCACAGGGAATTAATTGCCAGTGCTACAGCAGACTGGCCATAAACCCAGGAGTGCAGAAGCCAGAGCAGAAACAGCACACAATTTTATGTATTTCCTTCCCTCCTAATAACTGAGGAAATTATGTAAATCAGAAATAAGAGCGTATTTCTGTTGCTGCAGCAGAAGGAAGGGATGAGCTTGACACCACACCACACCCATTGATCAGCTGTGCCAACAGCAAGCAGGCAGCAGGGCAATAGGTGGGTGCTGATGCCTGCGGGCTGGGGGGCAGCACACGAAGGATAGCTGCCCAAGGTGGCCACTTGTTTTACAGCTGAGGCACTGAGCTCACCCTCTGCTTGCTGCACAGCCACCCCTCCATAACAAGTCAAAACCTGCCTTCCCATTCTGTATTTACTGCATAGGTGGCTGCATTTTGCCACATAAAAACTCTCATATCAGTCAATGATTACAAAAAGGCTTCTAAGCATACACCATACAGCTTTATCAGTTAATTTAAACTTGCTAGATAAAAATCCCACATTTTTAGATTTGATCCTCATGGCCTTAAAATATTAATCAGACACACGCTTGGTATATTTTTTCAATCCAACTGTCTCCAGAATGCTTATTGACAATTTACAAAGAGAGGTTAGAAAATAGTAAAGGGAAACATGTAAGTAATTATGGTTCTAGTATTGCAGGGCCAAGTGAAGTAAATGAATGTAATGCAAACATTTTGTAGATTTGTTTAATTATTTGCAAGTACAATTAAATCTGCAAGTATTATTAAATAATATTGCAATAGATGGGGTTTATAAATGGGAACGCTCCTAATGAGTCTTCAGAACACTCAAAATTCATTGCAAAATATGCACTTTTTTAGTCGTTTACATCCACTTTCTGAATAGCTGACTGTAAACAGCTAGGGCTGCATTCAGAAAACTTCGGAACAACTACCTTCAGTTAGTTAATGATGAAATTCCCCTTCAGCTCAGGACCAGTACAAGACCTTCCCCACCTTTGCTTTCCCATGCTCTTCCTTAAAGAACTTATGGAGGAGACTTTGTGGAGGTTTTATGTGGCCCAGCAGAACAGAAAAAGAGTCTGGGCAGTAACTGAAGAGATTTCAGATCTGGTCAAGGGATTACCCTCCATAGACCTCAGATGTCCACTAGTCCACTCCTATTTCAAATCTATGAACACATGAATGACAGAAAGACGCCAAAAAGCTGCAGCACTGTAACCCTGCCACCAATGAAGTCAATGAGTTCATCCCATAGCTCACAGGGAGCAGAAGCAGGATAACCCTAGACCTTTTGAGAATTCAATCCTAAATGACTAGTGTCTTCAAGTAAAAAAGGAATTGATTTTGTTTAAACCAACAAGGTTATACAGTACTCCTGCTAAATTGAAAATCATTTTGCAAACTATGACTTTTTTTCTGGAATACATTGCAATCTACAATTCAATGTCCTAAAGTTACAGTACAGATTTCACATGCTCATATACAGTAACAGCTAGAATACACTAAGCTTTTTCCTCCCTTTTTCATTAACAATTGAAAAAAGTGCTGACCTAAAAAGTATTGTCTCAGTGGCATTCGAGATGACTTGAATTCCTGAATGAAGGAGTCAATAAAATCATTCAAAACCTAAAGGAAATTTATGAACATTTGTCGTCTAAGTACAATATAACATGAAGGACCCACTGCACAATGAAAGTCATCCAGATCTTTCTGTTTGAAACTCACAAAGTTGAGATGTTTTGAAAACACATCTTTGACTTTGGGTCTTCAAAGAAATCCTGAGAAGAGGTGAAAACAGAGAGACTGTTCGAAGCACTCCAAAAGGCCTGTGTTCTTCCAGAAACTAATTACCAACTGAGCTGCCAATCCTTTCAGAGATGGATCAAAAAGCTACAGAAAGCAGTGACTTAGCAAAAAGAAGCAACTTCCTATGTTTTGTTTCATTTAGAGAGAAACTTTTTCTCTTTTTTCTTTGCATTTCTAGGAATTTTACAACTACTGGCAGATGTTCTGTGTTGCATGGCTATTCCTCTTTTAAAGAGATGAGCATACACACATAGCATTCAATAATGCATAGGAATGTCATATCCTTTATGCTTTACCTCATTCCTGTGAGGTCATCAGCCTTTTGATATTTCTAAATTTAATGTCACTTTAGAGCTATCAGCCACAATTTTCTTCTTGATCTCTTTCTGAAATTCACAATATATCTGTATTTTTGATTTAACATCATTTCAGGTGGTTCCTGCATTCATGACGGGTGGAGGCACTTAAATGGGGGCGGTTTGGTTAATTTTTTCAGTGAGGGATGCTCTACAGTCTTGACCCTAAGCTATCCAACTTTGGTCAGCTGAGGGCTTTGGTCTTCCAAGCTGGAGATGATAGCAGAAGTCCTGCTTGTTTGGTGAAGCGTTGATTGACTTGCAGAAGGATGAGTGTGAGCATGCTTGTGGGGGAGGGAGGCTACCAGAAAGCGAGGAATCTGCTACTAGCCTTTAAATTGGAAGCGTTATACTCTCTGCTTTTTTAAGTGATGTTTTATAGATGTAAAGTGTTCACAGCCTCAGTGACAGCATCCAGTATACCTTTCTGAAATGAACAGGCATCTGACCTCAACTGCGTCTTTGATGTGGTGGCTTCAGCTCTCAGTATGTAAATATGTTTATTTGCTACAGAAGCCCGTTCTTTAAGATGACTGACTATAATTGCTCTCACATAGGCATGCAAGCATGGGGGGGACCTTCCAGAAGCAGAACTCTATGTGACCACTCATATTTTGTATATCTTAGACAGAGGACATCATCCAAAGCACTCCTGAACTTCACATGTCGAAGATGTTTTTTATCTGCTTCTTTACAGGTATTGTTTTCCCAAGTTCAGAAAATTCGATAAGCTTTTATTATTATTGTTTTTTTTTCAAAAATGACTTGGAAGAAGTTTTTAAAATGATGCAAAGAATAAAAACCTCTTCATTAAAAAAAAAAAAAAGATTTTGTATAAATAGTGCCTAAGACTTCATTCACAAAACCAAAATTACTTTAAAATGATTGCTGTTACCAAAATAAATTCTACTCAAATATATCTAGTATCACTTTCCACTCAGAACACAGCCCAGGCTCGCACTTCGCACACAGGTGAATCATTTGTAGAGTAAGAACTAAAACTACAAAATGATCTGCCTGTAACAGTGTTAAAGCAGCACAGGTGTACTAGAGCACATAGGACCTCATACAGGGAATCAATGAGTTAAACGGATCTTTTTTCTGCCTTAGGATTTGTATGAGGAAATGATGTACATGTAGGCTGAGCACCTACTGAGGATGCAGCATGCACTCTGACAATGGCTTTCCTTCTTATCTAGGATCTTTTAATAAAGTGTTAATTATAAAGGCTTCTCAACTCATTGTTTAGAGTCCTAAAGAGAAGCACACTTTTACTGTCAAACACGAAGGGTCTACAGCGAGTGGATTTGTCTTGTAGCAGTAAGCTGTATTTTCCTGTGAAGTGATTAATGTAAATGGGCTGGGGCTGCCCTGACATCCTGCGGGCTCCTGCGCTCCTCGGCTTGAAGATAAACCACAGCGAACCATGCCAGTGCCTTTCCAAGCTGTGCTTTGCACCATATTACCAGCAGGACGAATGCCCCATTTAGACCTTTTCCTAGCAAGGCCCAATGGCCAAACACTGCCCATGGGCTGTGCAAAGGAGGCTTGTCCCTGACCTGCATATTTAATCCTGACTCAGGCTGATGCATGTGAGTTAAGGGTATTTCAGCATGAACTCAGCATGAATCAGTCCATAAAGCAACAGGTCAGGAAGGAAGGGAAGCAAACAGCCTCCAATGGGTCTTGCAGTTTGCACAATGCCAGAATAAACAGCACATTCCTCCTCTTTTCCCCTCTTCTTCCCTCCCCTCCCCCCTTGTATTTTAGTGAAGGGTGAAAAGTGGCACGCAAGGAGCCTCCTCCAGACCACCCATGCTTGTAAATATATCTATCATGTCCAGTGTTGTCACTCACTGGAAGAGTAAACAGATTGGCAGATGAGATACAAAAAGGCCAGCGACAGAGGTATTAACATGCAGCTCCATTAACTTTAGCCAAAAATGGAAAGAAAAGTGTGGAAGAAAAAAATGTAATATCTGAAAGCAGCACTGTCTCCAGTATGACATGCTGTGTAAAGTGAGCCTTCAAAGGAAAAATAATATCACTTTGTAATGCTGATATTTTGCTGAGTTATTTATTTTATGACAAAAAAGTATTGTGCTATGTGAATGAATATGAATTTACTACTCTTAAAAAAGCAAATAAGGAAACAGTAGTACATCGTTATAAAAAAATTCCTGTAATACTTTGCATAAATGATCACAATTAGTAATTAACTGGGGAAATCAGGCTTATTCTATTATTTTCTGTGGCCTGCTAGGATACCATTTTAACTCTGCAGCTAGTGTTTACCTGGCTAAGCACAGCCATATATATGCTATTTACATGAGACAGTGCCAGCATAAAACCACCCAGCCCCTCTAACCCAACGCGATCAGGTGGGCAGTGGGTGCAGACAGCTCCCATCGGGCCAGCCCAATGCCAGTGCCAGAGCACAGATGTGCCTGGTGGTCCAAAGCACACAGTCATCAGCTCCAAACTCTTGCATAAATAGAAGTTAATCTCAACATCCCTTTCCACGTAGGAAATGTGAAAAGGAATAAAAACACTGAAGAATAAAGCACCACTAAGGCTTTGGAGATGCCCAAAATTCAATGTTTCTTACTCCTAGCCAGAGAAACAGAGGAACGGAGGATGTTTCTGAGACTTGGATGAACACCAGGGCTGTTTGCACTTTGCCTTTTAGCCAATAAACTGAATTTGGGCACTTTTTATTTTTTTTTTCTTAATGTGGAGGAGGACAGCGGGAAGACCTTTGAAAAAAGAACATTGAAAAAGAGGAGTAGGAGGAAAGCGCCTGAACAGGATGCCTTCTTCAGACAGTCCTGTGTTGTTCATCTCACAGGCTCAGTTTGTTCAGCTAGTTGCCTTTGCCTGATTTATCACTACATGTTCTGCATGCTTTGCAATAACTGCTACAGGATTATTATACACACATATAGCTTTTTATTTCAGCAGCACCCAGGAGGTCTGGACACAGAGCAATCCACCTCTGTGCAAGGTGGGAACACATTAGGAACTGATAGTTCCTATCTGAGGAAATTGTAACATAACTGAAACTGGGTTTGAGAGACATAGGCTGAATTTACACAATGGCCGATGGGTATAAACACTTGCATCCTACTTGGACAAGTGTTCAAATACACTGTTAAGTGATTTACTGAACTGGAAGATGGCTCACCAAGATCACTTAATTGAGTAAATGTGAATACCTCTCTTTTAATCCTACTCTAACTCTCCCAGCTAATGTATCTTATTCTTACAAAGAAATGCTACCGTCCTCTCCAGATCCACACTCTCTGATCTGTGCAACGAAGCAGAAAAGAAGTTTGCAAACACAATCTAATCCACATTTGAGGACACCTGAGGAGCCCCAGCGCCCTCTATTTGCAACAAACCATTTTGCTAAAAACATTTGCTGCTAATGATCCTTGCTATTAAAATATGCACATTTTGGCATGGTAACTCTTTCTGTGCCTAAGAGGCTTACATTTCCACCAGGCTGAGTTCTTTATTTGCAGCATGTTCTCTCCATGATTACAGACATTGCAACTGTAGAAACCATATTTTCTTGAACCTTTAGGACAAGACGTCTTATCTATTTGCCCCAAAGGTCATCCTGGGAATAGTCTTATCCTTCAACACGTAGCATCACAAAACAGAAGCTGACACCTTGCATTCCCCAACAGCTGTTGCTGCAATGGATCTGCAAAATGGCACCTCAGAACATGTACTTCAGAAGCTCTTCAGTGAAAGCCCTAACCAGTGGCTTGCAACTGCAGGTCTTGAGTATTTTTGCTACTGCTATGGATACTTCACATATTACATCTGAGATGAAAAATTGCCATGTAAATTATGCCTGCACATGGATGGTGTATGAACTGTTCTGTTGTTTGCCTTTCAGTGCAAGTAGATAACCATTGTGACTCTACCCCACGTTTTTTTATTGAGCAATGCTACGAAAAGATTAATCAATTTGCATACAATATAAATCCACATTCATCTTTTATTATTGCACAATCACAGAGTTTTAATGTAATATAAATTCAAGTGCTACATGCTTTGATTGCTCTTTGTAAAAATACTTAAATACTGTTCATTTGGAAGGAATCTTAGGGAGGCTTTTCTAAATCATATATGTAACATTTGGGGAAACTTTTCTGATACGATCTCCATACTAGAGTGGGACTGCTGGCCTTCCCCAAGTTCATTAGGTGCTGAGTATCTTAATGGGTAGAGTGTTCAGAAGCATTTTCGTTTAAATGGATCAAACTAAACCATAGAGGAAAAGATGAAAAAGAAGCTGATGCTAGGAATTTATGATATGTAATGAACAGAGAATGTAAGCAATATTTTAAAATATAGTACTCTATTTGCTAGTGAATTTAAATAATTACAAGACTATATAATATATACAGGGGTTAGGATTATTATTTCAAACCTGATTTTCCATAAAAAACAACCTCCCTTTGGTCCCTTTGAAAAATCCTAATTTAGGAGAGTTCTTTAATTACAGAAGTAATTATTAGTAAGCAATTTAAAAAGACAAGAGAAATGTGATCTAAGTTACAAAACTGTTACATGACAAGAAAAAAAAAAACAACAAACACCTTCTTAATACAACACACTGACAATATCTCCTGCTTTTGAAGCCTTTCCAAATAAAAGTTTGATTTCCTTCAATGCAATAAACTTTCCTTTTGCACACTTTCTGTTGGGCTTCTGCAAGAACCAAGAACAACAAAACACTGAAAAAGAGAGTTTCAGCTTAGAAATAAGCAGAATGGCCACTTTACCTGAAATTTCCACCCCAGTTTTACAACTTCAAGGAATTTAGATGGGGTCTGGAAAAGTCACTGACATTCTGAACGATTATCTGAAGAGCACTGAAATATCTTAATTACTTACAAGGAGCAGGGTATTAGTAACTTCAGCTTGGTAAAGAAAGGGGGAGATAAAATGCTTTCTTAAGCACATATGTGATTCTATGTAAATCTGAACTGCTGCCTGAAATGTTTGCCAATAAAGATGAAAGTCCCACAACATAGTCACAACATAATATCTATCATATGGCTTCCTGGCTGTTGTGTATGTTTTTGCTGTGTGTAATTGACTGTGTTGGTGTTTGCACTACCTAGAATTTGCATAATAGCTCGAATGACGTATTCTTGGTGGACCTGATCCTGCAAGCTCCCCAGAGCTCTGGCTGTCCCTGAAACCCACGGATGGTGACGTGGGGCTCCAAGGAGGTATCGAGTGCTGCTGTTTCAACCCTGCATTTGTCATCCTTTGAGCAAAAGCTGGGTAGAGCAAAACATACCAGTTCAAAAGAAGAGAAAATGCAGTCTCCACCACAGCCAACATTTGGGTTACTCTAGAGGCAAACTTGTGATGGACACAACAGTGAAGTTCTGAGATTCAGTTTAGCTTGGATATACTCCCACAGATGTAGGTTTCCCCCATCCCTTTTTTTTTTTTTCCCCCTATTCTGAGTAAAATAAAAAATCACGTGCTTCTGGAAATCATAGTGGAAATTTCTGAGAATTGATTCTGTCAATGAAGCCAGTAAGAAAAGAAGTATTTTGCATAGAATACTGACAGCCACCATCTTTTACAACAAAGTCATGATCTTATTATTATTCTTACTGAAGTTATTTCCCCTAATTCAAGCACTCCTGCTAGTTTTTTAATCCTGGGCTATTCAGTAATCACCCGTTTGTTCTCTGCACACACTAGTAGCAAAAAGCAGCTGTGATGAATCAGGGCTACAGACAGGGATTTTATCCACTAAGCAAGTACAAATCATTAATAGAAATTACCTTAGTGTATGACTTGGCTGCTTCTTGTGATGCAGCTACATATGTTGCAGCATGTAGGAGAAAGAGACACAGCAGATGCTACTGGAAGCAAAATCCTGAGAAGGAAAGATGGCATGCTGCTAGCAGCTCTGGTTAGAGGGGGATGAAAGAAGAAGATGCAGCACTTACTGGACCTGCTGCTGTTGCTGTTGAAGCATCTGCTCCGTTACCATGATTAAAGAATGTGTTTCCACTTCTACTGCTGCTACTTCCCTGTTTTCTTTCCCCTGCCCTTTTTTTTTTCTTTTTTTTTTTCTTTTTTTTTTTTTCCCCCTTCTGAATGCAAGGAAATCTGTAAGGTCTCTAAGCAGGTTCACATTACGCAGGGCTCATGGAGGAATGGAAAGAAAGGAATTGGATGTGAAGATACATCAACATCTCCTTGAGTATGTAACACGTTAACTACCCATTTAAAAACAAAATCTTGACCATCACCTAATAAGGTCTCTTATACCAACTCCAGCATAAACAAACACTCATACAGCAAGTGTGAAGTTCAGGGTAAGGTCAGAGCTGTTTAAGGCCGATAAATGGGAAATCTGGATTCTAGTCCATACTTACCAGGCTGAAACATCCTAAAATACCATATCTAATCAATCAGAATTTCTTTCTGACTCACTCCTCAACAATTACCCAGACAGGGAAAAACAGCATGTAATAAAAGGCTGTAAAAGGGTCCTCTTATATTTTGTGCTGGTCACTAAGAAGATAAAGAATTCTTAAACTCGTGACTACAAGTAGGCTTCAGGGATGTCAGATTAAATAAGAAAAGGGACATGGTGAAACTTCAGCAGTGGGATGGCAGAGTTGGTGATGAAACGGAGTGGGTATTTGTCCCTGCATCAGTCTGTACTGAAGGGAAGGAAGCTTGAGTCTTACCACTGAGCACCTGCTGCCAAAAAACAGGGTTCACACCCAGGCGCATCCCAAGGGGAAAGTCACAACGACAGAGAACAGGGACAACCTCCAGCCCACAGAGCCTCAGCCCTGTCTCCCTGCTGGAGGAGAACCTCTTCACAGACAGCCAAGGTGACCAACCAACTGAGCAGGCTTTTATTAATAAGGTTTTTGGTGCTTTTTTTTCCACAGCCTGTGTACATGAATCTTCACGCAGCCTCACACATACCAAGACACATCCTCCCACGCTACCTACCTGAGCAGAGGCCATAAAAGTGTCTTAAAATCCATGTGTTGCTGTCTCAGCTGCCCAAATGTGTGCAATCGCAGCTCCCTGTGGGCTTAGGGGGAGAAACTGGCTGCGCAGACCTCGCTCCACAGAAATGACTGAGTCAGAATTGCCCTGATGAATGTGCAAAGGCTTTGGTGCCACAAGCAAAACCACTAGAAAAAAAGCACATTTAATGCAAGAGCTTAGCTGCTCTGAATTACACCGAGATACCTGAAAACGTGTTATAAGACCTTAAACCACTTCAAGTCTGGAACAGCTTTAAGGACATTAACTCCTTAAAGCTGCTAAGGCTCTCATTTGCTGTACTGGCCCAATCCAAAACCCAGTGAAATCAGCTAAATGATTTTCATTGACTTCAGTAGGATTTGAATCAGGTTCTAAATCCTTACAGCAAAGTCTGAAGCAGTTACCCCGATCTGCCCTGAAGCTTTTAAATCCTTAAGCAGTTTAAAAAAAAGCGTTAACTTGATTTTTTATTCTTAGTGAAGTAGGAACCATGTCAGATGTCATTGCTAAGCTCCAAACTTCCTTTACAGATGTAGTTTTCCTTTGTCTTCATTCACTCCCTTCACTTCTTATAGAAAAAGAAAAAAAAATGCAGCCGAGAAAACTAATTAGAACCCCAGATATGCAACATTCATATGCTTAATTTTAATCAAATGAGAAACTTTCGTGAATAAGTTATAAAAAATTAAGCACATACTTAATTAAGCAGTCATAGGATCAAGACACGACTATGGGAAAAGCAGTGCCTATAAGCAAAATGCCATTACACATAAATAAGCTAAAACAGGAAAACATTGGTTTTAGCTCAAAGGTGTCTCAGTTACGGCAACTGCAGATGCCATCTACAAATGCAGCTGGGATAAAATGATATTTTAAGAGTCCAAGTGTCCCTTTAAGTTCTTCATGTTGAAGAATTTCAGTGTTTTACAGAATTTGGGCTAAACATGAAGTCAGGCAGACCTTCCTGGGTGAACAAAGGGTCCCAACTAGTACCTCAGCCTCTGCCAAAATAACTACCTTTAATTCTGAACAAGCAACCCAAACTGAGCTTTTCTTCTGTGAGCACCTGAAGATATGGTGATCTGGAATTCAATTAGTGTCAGCATGAACAAGGCATCTGCCCAAACTGCATCCCTATTTTACCTTGAGAGTTGCTGGCCTTTTTTGAATTGATTCCATTGCTTCCCTGTTTGGTAATATCAATGCATAAAATAAAGCAGAATAAAGATTTATTTTTTTTTTTCATGTAAGTTACAAGTTAACTTAATGTTCAGATAGTTCTCAACCTGCAAATAAGTGATAAAGACAAAATGAGGTACCCCAAAATTATGAAGGAGTATACATGGAACATTAAAAGTATTCCTTTTAATTAAAAGTCTGTTTAGTGCCAAAGAGTTGCTATGATGTAAATACCATTTCAACAATAAAAATGAGGGATCTGAGGGTGCAGAATCAATGCTAAGACTGAGTGATGTTCTTCAAACCAATGGCAGGCATTTGTTACACATTTCCCTCTGTGCCAGTCTGCAGAGGATATGAATTACTGCTGCTCTCGGCTAGAGGGCTGTGGCTCCAGGAGAAGCTCATGCTTTCAGCTACGGATGGCTTTGTTCCACTGCCTAATTTCTTGACCAACATGGTGACTGTCCTTTTCCTAAAGGCAAAAGATATCCATAAATGTTTCTAGTAAAACAGGGACTCTGTAAAGCTCCACATTTGACATGTGTCTACATCCTCTTTCAAACACCTAAGTCCTTGTGTGGGTATCAGTCTTAGGTCTCAGAACGAAGGCAGTGATCCTATATGCTTCTAGGGCACCCCCCCACCGTGCAGTGACATGTGATGCAGAGACAGACAGCGTAGTAGGGCTGACTGATCTGTGCTCAGGGCCTTGCTTACAGGTTTCTGGAACACATTCCTTGCTAGCACATGGGGAGAGACTGGGTTGGATGCATTTGCCTCCCTTTACATTGCAGAATATAACGTATGTGAATAGACTTCACAGAACAGCCTTGAGCCTTCACGAGCAGCAGTGATACTTGCCCACTACGGAGCAGAAGCCAAAGTTATTTTAATGACTGATGGCTAATCAATGATGACTCAATTTCTATGGCCATTTTTAATACCTGGGCACCGTGACGAAAATCAATCACAGGAAGAGCTCAGTTTTGTTTTTTATTAAATATTTATTTAAATATTTAATATTTAATATTTATTTAAATATATATGTTTTTATTAATATTCACTTTGTTGACATGAACTGATGATTTTGGGGAGCTCTGTTGCCCTTTTAATTTGTATCTTTGCAATGTGGAACAGATATCTTCTATTTTCCAATGAGTAAAACCTATATATTACTTATTTTTGTTGTGGATGTTTTTGTTGGTGTTTTTTTTTGTTTTGTTTTTTTTTTGGTCATTACCTGTGCAACTCAGTCTGAAAGACTTCCTAAGAATTTGGGGTAGCTTAATGCTATTTAAAAAAAGACAGTTAATGTTACAACTAGGTATCAATCATAGAGTATCATCACTAAGTCTGTAATTTCTAGAAATAACATACTAAAATTTATTTTTGATAGAAATTACTATTAGATCTCTACCTTACAACATTCCCTTGAGTTCCAGGCTGGAGCTCTGCGCCCCTTCACAACAAGAAGCTTTCTGCAGAGTCTAGCTAAGGTTTCTTTCTGTAGTTTTATATTAAGATACGTGGGTTGTTGGAGAGATTAATACAATGCCCCCAGAATTCAACTTTCCCTCCTATTCAGAGTAATCTTCAGGTCTTAGGGAAGAGACTCTAATTTTCAGCTGAATACAATGCATTTTATAATTATTTGCTTCCTTCTCTTAAGCCTCATTTTATATTTTTAACACATCCAACTGCTAGCTGGCTTGGCTCATAAGTGAGCTGACCCTACTACAGTGACAGAAATAAGTGCTCTAGTTCACTGAGTGAGTGATAACTTTATGGCCCTCACTACTTTCATACTACTATTAACACAGTCACACTAGGAGCAGTTTCCAAAAACATTATATTTCTACCCAGTGGAAGACATGATAGATGACAAATACCTTGTTATATTTTGAATCATATCATATATTTTGCTGGATTTCTTTTATATGACCATACTTAATCTAAGAAAGGCTGGTGTTCATCAGGCATATGCAGAACATTTGATAGGTCTTTTTGCAACTAAAAGACAAGGTTTTTGCATATTTCTATTCATTAAAATGTGTTTTAAAACTGCCGATTTTTATAGTTGATTCCAAATGAAAGGCTTTCCTTAACTGTGTCTGTTTACTTCTTGAATTCATCAGCAAATTGTTAGGTTTCCCACACCCACCTGAAAGCTAAGTGAAAATACATTAGAAAGCCCCTTGGACCCCTTGTCAGTTCTTCAGGGCTACCAGCTGCAGACAGTACATTTCCCGCTCCCAAATAAGTTTCAACTATCCCCTCCTTTCAGGTTATGACTGGGGCCCATTCAGTCTTTCCATAGATTCCTAGACTTTAACACTGAAATGAAACGATTATGCCTTTGATGTCTAACATAACCCCTGGTGCCATGCTGAAATAATTTAGATCAGAGCCCAGGAATGGTGAAAGACCTATTTTCATTGTCTGTCTGTAAAGATTAGGGAACAGTTTTGGAGTCCACATCCTTCAGAATGAAGATAACAGTTGCATAACAAAACACCTGGAACTATTTCCAACTCTCTTATATCACACCTTGGCATCTCCTCCAGCACCTCACTTGCATTCCAGCCAGGTTGACCTGCAGTTACATTTGAGGCCATGGTTCCAATGAATGACAGACAGCTGGGCTGCCCATCTGATTCAATGTGCTAATTTATTTTAAGATTAAAAGGTAAGAGACAGAAGCACAAAATTAATCCATAGCATAGTAAAATGCAATCTGATAGTAAGAATGACAAAGTGATGTATAGGATTGCTATCCTCAACGCAAACATGGATGTGAACATGCTGGTTATCAGAGTGGGCAACACTGAACATGAAGATTATTGCCTAAATTACTGCTACAGAAAAGATGTTACAGATATTTGCAAATTGCACTACTCAGAGTCACCTGCCTTTTCAGAAGATGAAAGGCAGAAAATGATGAGTAGATAACCACCCTGGAGGTGCAGCTGAGATGTTGCTGCTGGAGAGGAGGAATCTCCCCTTACAAGCTTTTCGGCTCAGCTCTGAACAGCAGTACTTATGATTCAGCTCGTATTCACTCTATCCTCATTTATAAGATAAATAATTTTGAGATGTATCTAAAATTACTTTACAACCTTTTAATCACTGAAAATTGTGTATAATTATTATACCTGCACTCGGGTGCCAAGATCTGCTCTGAAATACTTGGCTGCTCAAAGTGTGTGGAGGAAATGCTTCAATTCCACATTAATTAATGAATTTTTATCCCCACTCCTGTCCATTAACAGGCACCATGCTTTTGCTATGAATGGTCATTATTACAGACTGAAATAGGAACATAAATTTACTGATAATGAAAGTGTCATTTTGGAGGGACAGTCTATCATACTGTGTGCTGATATGGCCAGACCTTTTTTTTGCTGTCTTGCATCTTTGCCTTGTTTCTGAAAGGCTGGCACATAAGGAAGGAATCCTTTATTTATAGATACCCATGAAACATCTCTTTAAATAAATCAGGAATGATTTTCAGTATTCCAGTAAATATTTCATTGATTTTAAAATTGCTCTCTCTTCTTATCAGACATTGCGGGTCTTCACCAAGAGAACATACCTGGCCTCCTTGCTCTTGAGATTTCTGGCCAGGTCGGCTTTGTGTGTTTTGTGTGTGTGTGTGTTTGCTTGCTTATTTTTTGATGAGTAGTGTTGTTGACTCTTGGAGCAAATTACCTGGTTGACTTAATCCTTGCCGTACACCACTAAAGAGAGATTTCAGTTGATGTTCTGCATCTTTGGACCATATGGAACAGAGATCAAGTTGTCATATTTTCTACCTTTTAACTATTCAACTTCTTACTGAATTCAGTAAATAGGATTTGATGGCATTTCATCTGCAGATTACTTTATTAGATACAGCATATGATATAATACACATAGCATGAAACATCACAATAACAAGCCTTAGTGTAACTGCCCTACTATAGTCAGGGAGCACACATCATTAAGATTAAGGCATTTCATATTAAAATATATAGAATGTGATATGGATATAAATAATTTTGAAGAGAATATTTTATACTGTGGCTCATGTACTGTTATTTCTTATATATTGTATATTTATTATATTCCTTTTATGTTATACATAATACAAAAATGCCTTACAGTAGTCAAGAAACACATACACTTAATATTAAAGCATCTCAATAAAATATGCAGCATGAAATGTGGATATAAATAAACTTGAGAATCTTCATTTTATACTGTGACATGTACTGCTATTTCTTATATATAGTATCTATATGATATGTATATATTTATAACCTAAAATATCAAATGCTTGAGGAGGTCCTTTTTCAAGATGAAGCATGCCTTGGGTAGACCCACCTTTGTAAACCAAAGCCAGGAAAACTTCTAGTGCTATGAGACCATAGCCAGAAGTGACAGATCTAGTTATTGCCAGTTTACTGAATGAGTGAAAGGTAAATTGAGCTTTTCTATTCTTCAAAGAATAAGGTGACTTTCCAAGCCTTGTTTAATTTGTGTGCAGCTCAACACTTGCCTATGTTAAAAAGGAATACCGATATGTGACTGCGTAGAAACATTTCTCTTCTTAATCAAGCACATAATACACTAATTATGTTAAAATAACAGCAGCAAAATCATACTGCTTGAGTACACATCTGTTTTGCCTAAATAAACCTGAACTTTCATTCCTTTTATCCAGTATCCCTTGCCCAAAACATTGTTAGAGTTGAAGACATTCTTTTCAAAGTCAGAGTATTCAGTACGTCATGGCATTCTTGCATGGAAGCCATCATCCAGCAGCAAGATGCACAAAATCAGCCGGACTTGAGCCTAAATTGTGCTCTATGACAGTTGCTTACTTCTCAAGGAAATAGTAGTTACTGTCATTATTTATTGATATTTGAAAAGACAAAATAATTAGATGAATGAGCTGTGGGAGAATGGAAGTTAGTTACAGGTTTCCTTCTTTGGGCTTTCTCAGGTTGTTTCTAAATAGTTGAATAACCCAGTATCACAGCATATTTGAGCAGCTCATTTCAGCACATTGCTGCTTCCTTTCAGCCAGATGCAGTCACACTAGTAATGTTTTTTTTCCAAAAGACAGTAATAAACAGATAAGAGAGATCAATGACAGACATCCAGTAGTCTGTTATCCATGGCACATCTTGCTGCCAAGATCATCACTCAAGATCATTTTTTTGCAGCCATAGTGAGTGCATATGTGGAGTACAGAGAGCCATTTTTGGAAGAGTTATCTAGTTTTCCTAAAGTTTTCAGGGGGTTTAATAGATTTGATGCAAGAGTTGGTGTTAATTTAGGAAGTTAACCCACACTTCCTCATTTAATGTTTTTCATTTATTCTTGATGCTGAGGAAAATATCAATTTGACTTGGAATTAGATAACCCAGAAGAGAGAGGATGCCCAAACTGTGCCTTTTCTTCCTACTAAGTAATCATAATGACAACAAAACAGGGGCTGACAGATAGAAGAGAGTATACACAGAGCATCTGACCAAAGTTCTGTGTTATTTCAGTGTGAAGACTAGCAGATTTTGATGCATACAATTGGTTTCTCAACCTTGGGCTGGCTTCATTCAGAAAAATTTACAGATGCAGCATTGACATGGTCAGCATTTCATTCTCTTAAAAATGGTCAGAACTCCAGAGACAGACACAAGGCGCTTCCCTCACCACCTCTCTTTATAGATCAGTGTACTTCAGAGTAATGCATTTGGTAAAGTCACAGGAACTCTGATCCCTTTTAAAAATACCCATTTGGCAGTGGACACCTATGTTCCAAGCTTACTGAAAAACACCATCCTCAAATCTGAAAACGCTACTAGTTAGTTGAGATTTGTATGTCCAGGTGTAACAGAACAAGAATAGCACAGGCTTCGAGTCAAGCACTGGAATGTGCATGAACAGTTCAAAGTAGATCTTAGAACCATGAGAAATTTTATATAAAGCTATGGTGAACTAAAGTATATCTGTGGCAGTTCAGTAAGCCACACGCTGCTAATGTAGCCTATCTTATCATAGTAGAAGTACAACATTCATACGGGTTTTAGCTGAAATTCTACTGCAAAGGTGAATATGCAGGGAGCTGCAGCCTGGGCATGGCCGTGCTTGGTGTCCCACACCAGGTGCCAGCAGATACTTGAGAAACTCAAGTCTGGGCTCACTGGCTGCCTGGTCTCCAGCAACAAAACCTGCTTATGATTACTGCTGCTCCCTCCACGGGACTAGGTAAATAAAGTCAGCATTTGTGGAGCTGCTGGATAGTATGACAATAGAGCAGAAAAGGCTCCCAGAACGGACTCTGCATTTGGTACAACAAGTGTGCTTTACCATAGACTGAGGCTACATGTTAAAGCTGGAAGATAAAAATTATTATCTGAATGAAGGATGGCTCCTGGGAAAATCATAATTGAGATTCTGTATCTGAAAGCAGATGTAGGAACTTCCCCACAAAGTTCATCCTCACAGCTCTGTTGTCTTTCAGAGTACAGTAAAGTCCACAGCTCATTGACAGCTATGAACACTTCTATGGTAATTTCAATATATCCAGGATTTAAAGAGACTCAGATGTGGCTGAACT